>NW_027466817.1:6282500-6537500 GCF_046128005.1 Genypterus blacodes
GAACAAGATGAAACCAAGCAAAAATCCAAAAATGAAGCATGAGAAGTGAGTAAAGAGCTGCAAAACTGTAAAAAAAAAACTGTTAAAACATATCATATGTGGCATTTTACGATCCATAAAAGAGTTTTGTTCTGCGTGTTAGACCTCTTAACCCTCCTCCTTCTTTCTCCTCAGCTACTTCCTCCTCCTCCTCCTCATCCTCCTCTTGCCACTGCAGTGTGTTGCCAGTGGACATCCAAAGCTTGTGGCACACACATACATGAATCGAGGTAACAAAAACATCTCCTCAGTCAAATAACCCTGCTGTGTGTGTGTGCGGGCCTGTAAATAATCCTATAAATAATGAATATGCATCGTAATGTTATTTCACCTCTAGTGACATCACACATACCATCAATACCCATACATCAATATCTACCAGTAATAAGCGTAATTATTAATCATGTGTTTCTCGCACCATTTGAACAGTGGCTCCTCCTCTTCATTCAAATGAGTTGAATTGTGCCTAAATAAACATCAGCAGCAATTCAGCAAAGGCAAATTCTGAATTTAATTGATAATAACTAATAATTAAACAATTAAATTCTACAGAAACAGTTTTTGGTCAGGTGTGTCTTTATTTGCCCCGGGAACGAGCAAACACCTTTTTTTTGAAAAACAAATAGCGGCCTCCAGCAGAGGAAACACCTACATCGGACTGTACCACACAAACGCCCAAAGCTGCCTCCTTCTCTGGCTGAGTTATCGTGCCCTTATTTCAACCACTTTGGCCCATTTTCTCAGGTCAGTTGCGGAAGTGATGGGGCAGTCGCACACACACACACACACACAATCAAACACATGTACACAAGCACACACCCTGACGCGTCATTTCTGGAGAGTGGTGGGAGCAGTTGCACCATGTCAGCTGAAGCAAATCATGAAAGACAGACTGAACTAAGCTGGTGTCTCGCAGGCCAACAGAACACACAGACGAGCCGCAAGGTCAATGGTTTCCTGCACCACCGAGCATGAACTGAGATGGATAAAATAATGGATTGACTTTGTGTAAATATCATCATATATCTAATATGGTGAATGCAAAGGAATGTGCAATTTCAAAAATGCGAGGGAGAGACACTGCATCAGTCCTTGAGACGCTCACTGCAATGCAATGTGAAGTCAAAAAGACTGCAGAGCAACGACAGGAACAGGCTGCTCACAACTCCAACCAGGGACTCTGTGCTCCATATTTTTATTTTATATGAAATTATCTCCCCACCCCCCACTGCCAACTCCACCGACTGCTAATCTTTCTTGCAAACACAAAGCTCAGGCCGTAGCACATTGCTGAGTAGCGCAAACGACTGTTAACTTCCTCCCGAAACTTGCAGCCTTTTCAGAAAGAGCGAAACGGCCAAACTCTCAGGGGAGCCAAAAATTCACCAGGCAAACAATACGAATGCAGAAGCTGCACAGTGCAGCAATAGCAGGAGTAGCAGTGGCACTCGCAACCCCCACCCTGCCCCCCAAACCCACCGCCCTCTCCACTTTAGCACACTGATGAGTTTAATCTCCATCACTCTCACTCCACAGCTCTGTGTCTGCACTCCTTCATCACTCCCTCACTCCTTCCCTTCCATCTCTCTTTCAGTACACACTGGGCTGGCTGATCGGTGCTCCTGCACTGCAGCACGGTTGAATTATGTGTTAAAGGCTTTTTCATGATTGTAGGACTGTAGTGAACGCACACACACACATACATAAGGTTATTGTACTCCGTTATAAGAGGATGTCTTTGCTTTCTTTGCGTTCTCTGGGCGCTAATTGAAACGTTAATCCACCAATGTTCAAACTTCTTTTTTTTTTTCAAGGAGACACTGTAGATTATTGCAGTCATCACATTTTAATAGCTTATCATAACTCATAAAATCATAAAACACAGCCAAGAGAGCCAAAGCTTGAAATTGGTGCAGTGCTTTTAGTGAGTGCAGACAAAAACTCCCCTTGAACACACCACTCAAATCAAAAAAGCTTATTGAGACAATAGTATAAAGACACAACTTAGGTTCCATTCACACACACTCCCAAACAGGCAAGAAACCAAGCATTCACTCGTGCACAGTAAGTGGAACATGGCTTTTTGTATGCAGCACCTGCAGCATACTGCAACTTCAGCACCGTGGTCAAAGCGCAGACAGATTGGCTTTTTCAGCAAACTGCAGATAATTCCCTGTTTGCCAAAAGTAGAAGGCTGAGCTCACTTGCTCACGCAGTCACACACACACAAACACAAATCAGATGCAAGTGTCCACAATCCTCACTCAATCCCCGCATAAAATACTTGCACTGCTTTGGAGTCTCAGTTGTGGTAAATTGGACAATTACAGCCTCTTCCAGGGACAAAAGTGCAAAAAAGAATCCCTACTTTCACTAAGTAGCACATCCTTCAGAATCCTCTTCTGATGACTTCCATGTTCTCTCACCCTGCTCGAAGCTGTTATTGTCTCCCTCTCATCAATAGCTCCCTCAAACCAATCCCTTCCTTTCCTCTCCCTCTCTCTCTCTGTCTTCATCTGCTTTCTCATTCTGTGCAGGCATTTCAAATCATGTCCGGGCTAATTAAGACTCTGAAATACACAGGAAAAACAAACACTGATAGAGCAAAGGGAAGCACGGATGAACAGAAAGACAAACAAAATTTTAGCCTTTGTGACAGAATAAAACACACACTCTCTCTCACACATACACACACACACACACACACACACAGGTACACATAGGTGCACTGCTGTTAGCTGACGGCAACCTCCTTCCACTCAGCAGTGGAGGCACATACCCAACAAACAACAGCCAGAGGTCCAAAGATATCCTGAGTAAAATACCAGAGGAAAGAAAAGGAGGCGATGAGAGGAAGTGTGTGATATGACACCACATGTGAAACCTTGTCCCCTGGGGGACATCTCAAAAGCGTCCATCTAACCCCACACACACTCCAGTGGCACACAACTCAAAACTTTCACTTATATCTATGGAAGACAACCAGCTGGTGTGAATGCTGATCTGCTGCAGGAGACCATGTTTTTATCATTGCATATTTCTCAAAGAAGTCCATTTGAAACATCTATGTCATGCATTTGGTTTGCGTTGTGTTATTGAGGATTTATGCATCGTTATGTGTCTTAATAATAATGTTCCTACAAGCACAATGAAAAAAAACCTTTAAAATATCCTAAGACATCCAAGGAAGACATTTTGTGCCCAGTGAAGTGAGAGGACGTTCAGATTCAAAATGGAGATGCAGAAACCCTCTTTAGTCCACTCAAGCACCTCACAGACCAAACTACATCAACAATGCGAAGACAAATTGTAACAACGAGGCGGCGCCCCATGTGAAGATGGAACCACAGCTGCAAAGTCTGCATCAAGGCTAAGAAAGAGGAGGTGGAGGATAAAGAGAGAGAGAAGAAGGTGCAAGAGGGCGAGAGAAGCTGAAGGAATAGAGGGCGGAAAAGGACAGAATGCGAAGCACACAGTGCATTTACCGTGTTTGAAGTGTTGCCAGCGTACAAACCTCGGGAGAGATGTTGAAGTAAAGGTTAACTCCAATGCAAAATTCAAATATCACTGGTATAGCAGAGAAAGGTTGAAACGAGCATTACATGTTTACATTAAACACAGCAGGAAAGAAAGAAAGAAAGAAAGAAAGAAAGAAAGAAAGAAAGAAAGAAAGAAAGAAAGAAAGAAAGAAAAACAGAGTTGTCCTCTCTCCTCTATGGTTTGCCTGTATTTGACATCACAGCAGAAGTATGAAATCACTTGGAGATATGAGTGCAGGATAACAGCAGGATTTATTGTGATAGAACCAAATCAGCATGGAATTTCGGGACAAAACCCCAGCGTTCATTTGCAGAATATATTATGGTGGGTGGGAGATTAAAATGTGCAAAGATATTAGAGCACAGCAAAGTCATCAATGATCCCAAAACTTTATCTTTTTTGGCATGGCTATGAAGGGAAGAGGTAACGGAGTAATGCATTTTATTTTTAATCAAACTGAGTGCTCACTGAAAATGCTGACCAAATAGTCCAACCTCTTGGTAAGGGAGTGGAAGGCTTTATATATTTACAGTGTGTGTGTGTGTGTGTTTGTGTGCGTGTCTGTGTGTGTGTGTGTGTGTGTACATGTGTCTGTACTAGTCCGGTATGTGAGTGAATAAGTGATGAAGTAAAAGAGGGGACAGGGAAAGATGGAGGTACAGCACTGTGAAGGATTGTATGATTAGAAACAAATAGCCGTGAGGTAATGCTGCCATGCTTACAAAGGTTTTATATGAAGGTGACCTCTGCTCATCTGAGCCAACAGCAATCAAACAAATGAAACAAGGAATACAACACAACGCAAGTATGCAAGCGTACAGGTTTCCTGGGTGACTGGAGATGCTATACTGTTCTAGACTAGTTAAAGGTCTTCCCGTTTAACAGGGGAGTATAGTTTGCTACATATCTTCCACTTTAAATCAACACAAATGAGAAACCAGAGCATCCAAATCAACTGAGGATCACTCAAACCTTTGTTTTTTTTTTTTACAGTAGATCACAGAAAATAGCACAACATGCCCTTTTTCCAAAACAAAATGTGTGCACCCTCTTCTCTTTGGATATTCACAGATGTATGGAGATCAGGATTCCTCCATGACTACACATTTAGTAAGAGGAAAAGAAACAGAGATATGAGGATATCCATGGTGACACCATTTTCAGCCCACAAAGCATTTATGTGGCTTAGACTGATCTGATCTGGACCTAATTTGGCTTAGAATGTGGAAAAATGCAACACCAAAAAATTGCCTTAAGATTTGAATGGATGTTGTGGATGTTGTTTTCCTACTGATCTCAATAGGGAAAAATAAATTAATAAACCAAAAAAAGTAATTTGCAATCTTGAAACAAACTCTACATGTTTTCAAATGAGAGTGAGCTGAAATGTTCTCATTTACAAGTCATAAGCAATGTAGCGCTCTGTAGGATTTGTCTCAAATCATCTCTTATTTTGTTTACACAGGTTCCATAATCTGCCCTCTGCAATTTCTAAGAAAATAACTGGCTGGAGGAAAAGTAAAACTGCTTTAAAAAATAGAATCACTCTGTGCCACTGGTAGGTTTTCCACTTATATATCTATATATCTATACATAAATTATGTAATGAAAATAATTCATGCTGAATGTGACTCATGGTGGCCATTTGGAATGACATTTTGTGCCTTTCATTGTCATTTCATTGAAGCTAATAGATGATGGGTGATTCTAAACACCTTTTTGTCGCCCTCCGGTGGCCTGAATCCACACTGCTACTGGAGGGTGAGGGTGAATGGTGTTGACGCGCAGCTTCCACATTTTCACCCACTTGCTTTCTGTTGTATCAGTACCCGTGTACAAAATGAAAATGGCAGTGTGCCTCACCCATTTGCTCTTTTTCCCCATTATATCGCCACCAAAACAAACTAACAAAAACCAGCTGTGTTCACTTGACTTGATCTTGCGTCAGACATCTTGTCTAATACCTTCAATTTACATCTGACTCGACACCTACGAGCAGAAATGCAGCGATAAATAGCACTTATATTCTCCCTTTCTTCACCGCTTTTTCTGATAAGTTAAATGACTTTGTTGCTGCTCTCCTATTCTGCAAACTGAGGGAGTGCAGAGTTTAGCTGGTTGTAGCCTCTGTCTCATTCCTGTGCAGCATTCTATTGGTTCAGCAGCTGATTCTCTCATCTCCCTGCAGCAGTATTCCACCATGGTTGGGCCACAGTTTCAACAACATCATGGTAAAAAGACACCAAAACACAGCCCGTCACTAGTGCTCCCACACACTGGTTTCCGTGGCATCAACCCTTTTATCGTTTGATTGAAGAGTTCGTTTTTATTAAGAAGGCTATACCAGACGCATAATCACTATACATTGATTTAACATTACCTTTACAATTAAATTCTTCACTGAAATTACAGAATAAATATATGCACATTTTTCTTCAAATCTTTGTGAGAGAGAGAAAACATTAAAAGTGCTTCCTACAAAGCCGTTAGTGGGTGATGATGGGGAACCCAGAAGCAGTGAGGGGAGGGGGAAGGAGGGAGGGGGAGGTAGGGGGAAGGGTCTTAACAAAGTGCGTGGAAATATCCAGAAAACCTTGAGCGTTGTCTTATAATAATATTCACAAATGTTTTACCATCCGTGCGTCGGCGCATCCTTTTTATGAGAAGCACCCTGATATTGACAGTAGTCCTCATTAATAGTAATAACCATATTAATAAGATATAAAAAAATTAAATAGAACACTGAACCGTAAATGCGTTGCAGTATCTCTATTCGTAACGTGGAGTGATAGTTCTGAGCAAATCTCCCCTCGCTCCCTGCACTGAAGCAAGTGCATGCAGCAAACTGCAATTCATTTTAATATATGTAACTTCTTTTTTTCCCCCCTTTCTCTCATTCCATCCTTGACTACAAACGTTATGTGCATGGCCTCCGGGTATTTGTACATCCTAGTAAGGGGGAACAAGAGACAAGAGAGAAGATCCCCAAGTCAGGAGAGAGACGTCCAGCTCTCGTATGTCTTGCACATCATTGGTTACTCCATAAAAAAGTAGTGACAGATGTACTCTAGGATGTTTTCCGTTTGCTTTATTCCCTGGTGCCCCTCGCATCCCTCTCATCGCGTTCACTCTTGGCCATATAGACACATTTATAGATTATAAAAATAACGGCTGTTGACATTGCTGGCTACTCTGAAAAAAGGCACTTCATTGAAATATCTGAGAATGGCCTGTCCTCCAAAGTGATTTTGGGGGCGGGGGGGAACATTGTAGTAACTGTAATATAATATTTAATTTTATATCATGCTGCACTTTTTCCAAGTTTTTTATTTTTTTTTACATTGGTTTGAGAGTGATCTTATTTTGAGGGTGGCAAAGTGAATGTGTTGGGTTGTTTGTGTTGGTTTTTCGTTGCGGTTCTCAAGAGATGTTAAAACCGATAGGATTTCTCCAAGACTTCGAGGTAATCCGGCTTGGTCTGCAGTTTGGCCCTTAGCTCAAGGTAATCGCTTTGGGATGGGTCTGGGTAGCAGCCTTTTCCCGCCGTGAAAAGCAACGTCTCCTTCAGCCGCGCGTCCTGCTGCAAATCTGGGTATTGCATGCCGGGTGGGTGTGCATGCGCAACATGCACGTCCTTTAGTTTGGGCACCGTCCCATACAGGCAGTCTACAAAGCCCACTGTGGGCGTGGGCCTCTGGCTGTCAATCACTGTCGGGCAGAGTCCACCGTTCTCGTGAAATCCTGTCATGTCAGCCGCGGTGTGGTTGACTGTGACGATGGTGTTGAGTTGAGAGTTGGAGACTGCCAGGGTCCACTCTCTCTCTTTCTCTAATAAGGTTCTGTAGTTGCTGCTGCTACTGCTGCCATTATCTTTCTTCTCTGCAAACTGCCCCCTCTCCTCCTCTGCTAGTTCCCCCTCTCTGGGCTTATAGATGGGGTTGTTACACATCTGAGTCACAGGGTGGGGGATGTAATCATAAACATGACCATGGGAGTGTGTGTGGCCCGTGTGCGAGTGTGTGTGCATGCTGGGCACCGGTTTCTCTGGCGTACCAGTGTTACCGGCGTGATTCTGCCTCGGCGGGTCCTCGAAAATTCGGCACTGCATCTGGATCCCTGTCAGATCTACCTCAGAACGCTTGCGGAAAGGCATTTTCTTCCTGCGGCGGAGGACAAAGGCAAAAAGCCCAGCGGCCACGAATACGGCAGAGATGCAGAGAATGAGCAGGCTTAGGATGAGGACAGACAACGGGACAGCCCCTCTTCCCCCAGACCCACCCAGGCCAGAGCTCCCCGTGGTGAGGTCGTCTCCGCCGGGCAGAGCTGGCGAGGGGCCTGAAGAATATTTAAGCTCCGGACAAATGATCTCAACCTCCAGTGAACGCAGGTCCTTCCCAAAAGCGAACTCAGGTGTCTTGCAGATGACGTCTCCCACCACAATGACAGAGGAGAGTTTCTCTAGCCACTGTTTGAGGGGGATGATGTCACACGAGCAGTCCCAGGGATTCTGATGGAGGTCAATCTGCACAATGGAGTGCAAATGCTCGAGAACGCCACGAACAGGAAGTGAAAGGAAGTAGTTGTTGCGGAGGTTGAGGCGTGCCAGGTTGGTGCCAGCAAAGGCATCCGTGGGAAGGGACCGCAACAGGTTGTCATTGAGGAAAACCAGCTGGAGATTTGGCATCAGGGAGAAGGAATTAGGTTGTATCTCACGTATGACATTATACTCAAAGTAAAGATAACTCAACATCTGAAGGCCCCTAAACATCCCAGGGGTAAGTCTCTCAATGTCGTTCCCATTCAAATATAAACTTTTCAAGTTTGGCAGGTTGATGAAGGCGCCTTCCTGTACATAGGATATCCGATTATTTCCTAAATGCAGTAAATCCAAACTTGAGAAGTTCCAGAAATCTGAGCGGTAGATTTTCTGTATTAGGTTCCCACTGAGATACAATTTCTTGGCATTGAGGGGCCGTGGCAGGAGCTCGGAGATATTGTGAAACCCCTTTTCTTTACAGTTCACGGTTAGCCCCAGGTCGTTGATGTGAAGGTTGCAAATACACCCAGCCGGACAAATGATGGGGATGGGAGGCCGTGTTTGGTAGCCGGCCACGGGAGGCTGGTTGTTGCCTGGGTATATGCTACGAGGGGTTGGAGAGTTCTTTGTGGGCCGAGGGCGTTTAGTAGGTTTCGGTCTTTCCCTATGTTCCACAGAAGAGGCCGTGTTGTGAACGGATGAGAGCATGGAGGAAGGTTTAGTCGGCCACGTGTTCTCATTGCTGAACGGGATCCGGGGAATTCCCAGTTTGGCCTCGATCTCTGCATCGGAGAGCGACGGACAGAGCTCACTGTGCTTGATTTCCCGTAAGTCTTTCCCATGTAAGTGGAAGGGGTACTCACACGTGATCTCACCCACCAACGCCGTGTAAGGAATTCTCTCGAGCCACGTTTTCAACTGAACAATCTCACACACACAGTTCCAAGGATTCTCCTCCAGCTGAATCTCCATTAAGCTTCGCCCAACATATTCCAGTGTGCCCTTATATGGCAAAGTCTTTAGTCTGTTTCCTCTCAGGTCCAGGTGTGTGAGTGACACAGACCGAAAAAGATTATGTGGGAGCATGGGAATAAGATTGTCATTCAGTATGAGCACTCTCAGTTTGTGCAGATGCCTGAACGCACCACTTTCAATCCGTTTGATCACATTGTAGTCTGCCTGCAGATACTCTAAGCTCTCCAACCCAAGGAAAGTGTCATTCCGGAACACTTCTAGTTTGTTTTCATGTAGAAACAGCCGTTTGAGTATTCCTAACCCACTGAATGCTCCGGCATGGATATCTTGCAAGGCATTATTACCCAGATTAATAGATATGGCATTGTTGAGGTGCAGGAAGCTGTTAAAGTAAAGCTTCCTCATCGAGTTCCTCTGCAAGTTGAGCTTGAAGGGCCGGCTCCATATCTGGGAGATTTGGCTGACATTTGTAAATCCTTTGCTGTCACAGTGGACGTGGAAGATGCCCTCTTTGACCTCGCAATAGCAAGGCTCGAAGCAGGGCTCGTCGATCTCCTCGGAGTCCTCCAGTAGTGGGATTGGGGTGGTCCATCCTAAGGCTATGGTGCTCAGCAAGGTAACCCACAGCATCCTCGCTGACACCAAGGGGATGAAGTCAAGGCTCCAGGGACAGAGCCACTTCACAGCACTGGGAGATAGAGATAGAGAGAGCGAAGGGGGGGGCGAGAGAGAGGATAGGGATTATACACATGCACAAACACACCCTCAATGTGAGGTGTAGGGTAGACAGAGAGGAGAGAGAAGCTGAGACAGAATTTTTTGAAGAGAGAACAGCGGTAAAATGAAACAACTACATGATGACTATAGGTGTCAAAGTTAAAAACAAATTCAAAGCCAGCAACATAAACAAATCTTTACTTTAGACAGCTGACGTCACTGTATAGAGGGATTCACCATTTATAACAGGGCAGATATGCTAAAGGAGAGTCGCAGTAAATCACCTCGGAGATGCTTATCATTGTGAATAAATGAGGGAAGCGGCAGACGGGTGAGAATAAACAGCCCCCCGCTGTGCTGATTACATAACAGGGACCCCAATGCCTCTCTTGGAAAATGAGGTCCCAGAAATGCATTGTGAATCAAAAAGCAAAATGCCTGCAAAGAAGAGAATGTCCTCTTAAAGTGTCCCTCAAAGAGAAGCGATGAGGACATTCAGTGCCTTAAAATGAGTGTGAAATGCTCTGGAAATATTGCAAAACAGTATGAAATCGACATAAGTGCTGCTGTGCCTACAGGGGAACAACATTCTATGTGTGTGTGTGTAATGTTTAAATGTAGTGACTTAAACTGTGAAGATACACGACTATACTTCAAGGAATTCTGATTATGCTTGAAAATGCCTGAGCCTTTTTCCCCCACGGGCGGGGTTAGATGTCGCCAGGATTTGCATGGAGTCTGTGGTACAATATGAGTAACACCAAGAAAAGTCTGTTTCTCATCAATGGGGTTTGTCTGGAGTTAGTTTCCCACTTAGTTATAAAATGGATTATAAAGAATAGCGGCACAGTGTGAAAAGCACAGTGGGTGAAGCGCTGTTTCACGAGCTGTGTGTGTGTGTGTGTGTGTGTGTGTGTGTGTGTTTGTTAGGTTATCAACCCCTGTCCAAAATATGGATTTAAATATATAATAATGACATTAATAACAATAATAACAACAGCGATACAGGTACATTATTGCTCTGAATGAAAACGATGGTGTGATCTCTCTCTCTCTCCTTCTCTCTCTATCTTTCTATCTCTTTCTATCCCCCCCTCTCTCGCTCTCTCTCTCTCTCTCACACACACACCACACACACACACACACACACACACACACACACAGAGTCAGGTCTTCTGACAGACGCGCGGACTCGAGACTTTACTGTAATAAACACGAAGGGAAGAAAAAAAAATCCGTGATCTTCCTCGTTGCAAAATTCACTATGTCATTTATACTCTCCATGCGTTAAATACTCAGAGGATCCACGCGAATTCCGTGTTTCGCTTCAATTTCACGGATCAAAAAGGCTGGTATGATGTTCACAAAAAGTAAAATAAATCATACGGGGAGAATATTTACTGTATATGTATATATATATATATATATATATGTACATATAATATAGATATATGTACAAATATATATAGATATATATACACTGTATGTATACTATATATATATATATATATACACACACATGTATGTAAACATATAAGGGTGTGTGCAGGTTTGTGTCCCCGAGGTGTTTTGCCGAATACGTACTTAGTTTAGCGGGATTCCAACTTCAACATATCCTTCGTCTGCGCGTCCTCTCGGTGCCGGGAGCGTCCCGTGTGTCGTCCGGTGCCGGGCTGCGTGGAGAGGAGAGCGAGAGACATGGGGTGAGTGAGCCGTGTGTGAGAGAAGGACGGAGGAGGGAGAGGGAAATGGAAGGAGAGAGGAGGGAGAGAGAGAGAGAGAGAGAGAGAGAGAGAGAGAGAGAGAGAGAGAGAGAGAGAGAGAGAGAGAGAGAGAGACGCATGTGAATGAGCCACGAATTCAACACCAAGCTGCATAAAAGATTCAACTAAAGTACCGGCCTTTCTTTCTTTTCTTAATGTTATTTTCTTTGTTTTTTCACAAGAGGTTGACTCTTGAATTAACAACGTATGAGCTCCTGAGAGGCGATGATCCATCTAACAAGCTCCAGCCGGATCGAAACGGTCGAGTCCCCCCCCCCCCAAAAAAAAGAGCCTTTCCGCTGGAGAGAGCGCGGCTCCGACTGACACACACACACACACACACACACACACACACACACACGCACAAACAGAAGCACGCAGTTGTCGTCAGTCGTCGACATTGGGAAGGAAAGCGACAGATAGCAAATCAATCAGGCTACCGGATCCCTCCTAATCGTTCTCCTTGATAGATGGACAGCGCTTGATGATATGCAGAACACGATAAACATATAAGCACACACGCACACACACACACACACACACACACACACACACACACACACACACACACGCACACACACACACACACACACACATACATGCACGCACGCACGCAGGCACGCACGCGCGCGCACACACACACACACACACATCAGATTTTTCATTGCACAATGACACACAACCTACAATCCCTCTCACCTTACTTTCGTACTGGAAGTGGAAAGCATCGGTGGGAGAAAACAGACCACTAGTTTGAATCTTGTTAGATCTCCTTGCTCGCCCTCTCCCTCTTCTCTCTCTCTCTCGCTCTCTCCCTCTTCGCTCTCTCACGCTCCCTCTCTCTCTCCCTCTATCAGCGGCTGAGGCAAAAAGAGAGGAGAGAGGAGAGAAATGAAGACGTGATAGGAATGCAATCTTCCTCGCTCTGGCTCTCCGAATCTGACTCTCTCTCTCCCCCCCTCGCTCTCTCTCTATCTTCTTCTTTTTTTTCCTCTCAGCAGTTTGCTTAAAATGCAAGTCCTCGGCTTGTGTCCGCCCGCTTCCTCTTCCTCTCTCCCTCCCCTCCTCTCCTCCTCCCTCCTCGCCCCACTCGCCCTCGCTCCGCCACCGCCTCCTCCGGGTGAGAGTGCGCTCCCCCCCCCCTCTGACGGCTTCAGGACCGGGACCGTGTCCCTGCCCCTGCTGGAAGTCTGCTGCGGATCATGTCTGACGGTTCGGAGCCGAGTCTCGCCATGCGGCTCGTCCTTCTCTTCTTTCTTCGGGTTCCGTTTCCCGTTTTTGAGTGCGTCAGAGGAGTGAAGGGCTGAGAGCTTGGGGGGGTGATGGAGGGGTGTGAGACGCAGAGAGAGATGGGGAAGAGAGAGATAGAGAGAGAAAGAGAGGAGAAGGGGAGAGAAGGAGGCAAAAAAAGAGTGATGAGGACGTTTGCGCTATAGTTGTGGACGCTGTCGAGAAGAGGGAAGGAAGCGGCGAGAAGTAAAGAGAGTGTGGAGCGATCGGACTGTGGCGGCGGGAGCGCGCACAGAGACTGAGGGGAGCGCGCCGCGCAGCCAGACCTGTAGATGACAGCCAGGGCGGGGGGCGTCTCTCTCTCTCTCTCTCTCTCTCTCTCTCTCTCTCTCTCTCTCTCTCTCTCTCTCTCCTCTCTCTCTCTCTCTCTCTCTCTCTCTCTCTCCCTCTCTCATACATCCGAACAACAGCGGGAATCATCCCAGCGTCGGTATTTTACCCAAAAGGTTGCCGGACTTGTCACCCACGGTCACCCCGTCCTCTCCCGGCGTGGAGACGAATAGGGTGGCCGTCGCGATCATACACACAGCGAGCCGGTGTTGGAGGAGTGACGGGGGACATTTGGAGCGTTTCACCTCTTCTTCTTTTTTCCCCCCTCTCTCTTTCTTTTCCCTCCTCCGTGCCGTCCCCCGCCTCGCCTCCAGCGGGCAACACAAGCCCACTGATGTGAGAAGCCGAGCCGAGGCAGAGCTCACAGAGCGCCGCGCTCTTCCATCACGAAGCTCAACTCCTTCCTCCAAGCTCTTTGTTAGATACCGATGGCTTTAATATACTTCACTTGGGCTTTTTTTCCCCATTATTGAAAGACTTTATAATTTTACTCCATTGCATTTGACTTTTTATTACATTCTCCTTCCTCTCTTCAACTAATCTGAATCTCAAAGCACAAAAACCCAAACACTTCTTTACTATGGATATTTCTTACTGAGGGCATAATATCGTTCATTTTTAATTTCTTTAACTGAAGTACATTTTGATTTTCACTGTCTGATCTTTAGGTTGATTTAAGTGAAGGAGCTGAACACACTGTGATCTTTGCACATGCACTGATTTCTGTTGGCTCAGTGGTTAAGAATACGTTGACAACGCACATGATGTCCTGAAAAGACTGCACACACTCACAGAGAGAGGGAGAGAGAAATTATCAAATATAGCAATATATGACCCTATATGTCCCTAAAAAAGATATAGCGCTCTCTCTCTCTCTCTCTCTCTCTCTCTCTCTCTCTCTCTGTGTCTATCTCTTTTTCTCTTTCTTCTTTCTTTCTCTCTCTCTCCTATAGAAGGATATAGAGAAAACTATTTGGGACCAGCTGCTGGTCTGTTAAAATGCCACTCTTCTTTATGGAAAGCAATAATTCACGCCTTCATGTTGTCAACCGGTGTCAGAAATAAAGTGACACAAGGCCTCTAGAAAGCTTTCATCCAGCTCTTTACGAATGTGGATTGTGTTTGTGACAATGAAGCAGCGGCAACCTAAAGATTACAAATCGGTGGTAATGAGATCATCCTTTGCAATTGCTGTTTGAGTGACACAAGGAAAACAATATACAGGCAGCGACAGAGGCAGTGAGTGAACCCAGGCACTTAATCCAATAGATTACTGGCTGTGATGGGGCCATGCAGGTGCAAGGTTTACATTTGTGCAGTTACAAAAGTTCACCTGCAAAAAGGTTAGAAGTTAAAGGTTGGGTCGTTTTTGTTATGAAAGGAAGTAGTGTCATACTTATTCATAGGGGAGAGGTGGTGGATGCGCCTGCAGAATTTATGACTTTGATGCCAGACTGGAGCATTGAAGTAGCAGCTATGGGACCAGACTAGATAATTCATTCCCTCCACCAAAGAGGTTTTGTTTTAGGTTGTATGTGTTTGTTAGCATGCCATAGAAACCTATTAAAGGTTGTTCTCCAAGTCATTATGTAGTCAACAATCTATTGAATTTCATCACTGAGTGGCGGAGTCATAATTGGAAAACTACTTTGATGAGATATGTACTCTCACAATACCTTAACGTTTTTCAAATGACCAGAATCTTAAATAAGTTGGAACTAAAGGGGGAAAGTTTCGTGAGTATAATACTAAACTTTTTCTCATTATCCGGTGTTGAGACTTTACATTACCTGTCCTCCATTTGCCATCAGGCGTCTCGGTGAGATTCCTTGTGCCACTTGTCTAAGTCCGGTGAAGAGCAAACGAGGCGGTGGAGGCCATAATCAAATGATTCCCTGTCTTTATGTCTGTCCATATCTGTCTCTTTGTCTCTTTCTTGCTGTCAGTCTATGTGGTTGGGAGTCAATGCCTACATGCTGCCCTGCTTTCGGGTGTCCACTGATATCCCTGCCTAACTGCAGACCAACCAGACCACATGTATGTCAGTCTGTCTATATGTCCTGTCTATTTGCCTGACTAGTTGACTGCTTTCTGCCGGTGCCTCTAGACATACATGCATATGTGCTTGTCAGTCACTCATCTAACAAAGTTCCTCTTGTGCCATTCAGAATGTGACACTGCTATTGTTTTGTGATACATCACGACTCATACATAGAAGGAAGAGAATCGTATGACATAATCATTCAAATATATTTAAATAAATACAGTTAGGGCATACTTTGTAGTGTCAGTTTTCAAAGTTATGATTAGATTGAAATGGTAATCATTTGAGCTTTAACAAGCAGGCGTGAGTACTTGTGGAAAGGCACAGACCATATATCCTTTATTTATATGAGAACTGTACAGTCACGCCTCAGCAAAGGAACAAAAACATGTCATCTTCTAGGGATGGACTTTGAAAATTAGATGATGATGAGATCAAGAGAATTTCCAAAGAGTGCAGAGAATATTTGGAGAGACCACTAGACAGAAGAGCTGGAGATATCAAAGAGAATCCAATGTTGATTATTAATGCTTGAAGAACAAAACTAAAATGCATCATACTGTATAATCATTATGAGGTATGGATGAAATAAACAAAGAAATACCATAACATAAGCTGACAAACTAATTAGAGCTTTCTTATAAAGTCTGTCAGGCCTTTGTGCAATCCAATTTAAACAATACCATGACTGTTGATTGACAGCCACACATATCCAGATGCAGCTGTAAAGGGCATCGAGTAAAAATGAAGAAATTGAAGCTATTGGCTGAAAAACGTTTCTTTGTTGTTCTGTTCCTGGCTTTCAAATTTCTGTTTCCAAATCTGAAATCTATTCTGGCCTTGGTTTTTAAAATCTGGAGCTGGGGGAAACTTTGACTTAGAAGTGAAAAAGGTAAGCGGCCAAGCGGTTTTCCTTTGGGAAGATCAGTTTAGTTTTGTATTCAATTCATAAAGTACTCTTCCTTTTCTGATGCCACTGAGGACCTTCTCTATAAAAGTCTAGAAACATCAGATCAAAAATGAAGCGGCTGCTTTTAACATCAATGCATGTATAATACATTTCAAATGCAGATGCATAAGTTAGGAAAATGTCTCACTGGAGTTTGCTTTGGTGAATTTTTCTTAAGTTTATTTTATTTCACACACACACACTCTGACTTTGAAAGACACCATCAACAACCATAATGTCTCTGTTTTGACCTCTGACATTATCACAACCTTTTATAGAATTATCATGATATCTAAATTAAATGTACTAAAAAAGGTAGAATGTAAGTGACAGAAATGTAAATCTATACCTCAATTTATAAATGATAGTAAAATCAATTTTAATCATTGAGGTTTTCATGCAGGCTGAGCTTAAGGTGAGCTTAAGCGTGCCTTTTTATCTTATATTTTGATGCTTAAACTAGCAGGCTGACTGAATTTGATGGTGTTTGTGTGTGTGTGTGTGTGTGTGTGTGTGTGTGTGTGTGTGTGTTTGAAATTTGAAGGGCAGCGTGTGTTTTATTGTGTATTTCCAGGTAACAATTCCCAGATGTTTATTCAGCAGATACATTTCAAATATCAAATATTATTATTTCAAATCATATTTAAAAACTTGTGTGCATCTAGTTTGAGATCTATGAGTGTCTGCTTTTTTAATCAGATGAGAATTGAAGATGCTTGCGTGTCTGCCACTAGGAGGCGCAGAGCGGTGTTTGATTTTGTGACTGTTTCCGTGAAGCGCCTCCCACAGGTATGCCACATAACAGCAGGTAATGAAAACAAATAACCCCTATGTAAAGGACTGCACTTTATTGTTGAAAAGATATTCCCAAAATAAATGTGTCTCCTCAGGATTTACACTTGATATGTAATTATTCACTTTTAATTAAGAATTAATTTTGCTCTTGACCGTAGATCAACTCGTCTTGTGTGCCCACAGTGTCCTTCTGCTCTATGTAAATGTCACTAACATTTAATGTTCTCACTGTAAACTTCTCGAGTCAACACACACACACACACACACACACACACACACACACATAGACACACACACGCATGCCGGAGGCTTTTCTTTGGTTCTCCTGAGAGGTGGTTGGTTCAAAAATATTGGAATACCCCTTATCTAGTGGTTACAATAGCAACATTCCAGTTTTTTATCTTATTGTATTACCTCATTTACCTTCATAAAACCTACAAATCAGCCTCAATAATGCTGTAAACTAAAGTCTGATAGCTCAAAACTTTATTTGACCTTGTTACAGTGATTAACAATAAATGAGAAAAAACATGAAAAAACATTGTGTATAAAGTAAAAGACTTATCAAAACTTATCAAACCCAAAACAATCAATGAGCCATGACCTCAATCACACATTACCACAGATTGTTGCATTTGTATGTGAATGTGTGTCTGTGCATGTGTTCTTTGTTCTTCTTTAGCAGTCATGCTGGATGGGTTTTGAGCTCATGGACAGATGGCGTCCTCGCCAAAAGCCACACACACACACACACACACACACACACGCACACACACACACACACACACACACACACACACACACACACACACACACGCACGCACACACACACACACACACACACACACACACACAGTCTGTGAGCATACCATTGCATCTGCTATCTCTCTCTGCTTGCTCTAGCCCCAAACTGTCGGAGCAAAAATACCCACAACTTGTCTGCTGAGAGACCTATTTCTCACACAGTGCTTTCCCTTGAGAGCTGAGGAAGAGAGAGAGAGAGAGAGCAAGAGAGAGGGAGAAGGAGAAAAGAGAGAGAGAGAGAGAGAGAGAGAGAGAGAGCATATTATTTGATGTCTCAACGACTTCTTATTGGGGTGAGTTACAATTGCAGAAGGCGTAAGAGAATGATAAAGATCTATAAGGGTGGGTTGAAAAGGGAAACAAACACACATACACACAGCTAGAGGAAACTGGGACTGATGGTTTTAAATGAAGCCCTATAAATGTAAATGCAAACTACCTGAGTGATATGGGATCCTAGCTTCAGCTTTTGTCTGTGACAAACAAGGATTGAGACCATTTGAATCTGTCTTCACATGAGCAAGTTCTCAATGCCTCTCAAGGTTTCCTCTGAAGGCTAATCAGTTTTGAATGGGTAAAAACTAATTGTAAAGTTTAAGGCCGTGAATAGAATAAACCTGCATAAATTGGCCCTAAAAAGGGGGACAGGCTGTCAGCCAGTCACTAAGCTGTAGCCTGCAAGCGTTCTAGTGGTCCCTGTGTGTATACTCTATTAATTATGCTGGCAGGAATCCAGATGAATCAGCCATTTTGAAGGAAATATAATTAAGATGCTTTCTCATGTTTTTGGTAGCAATTTTGTGTAATGAGCTGATTGTTGGCCACAGAAGATGTAAGGTGTTTGTACTTAATCTCAGACTATTTCCCTCTGCATCTCAGGCCCTCACAGGAGGAATGAACCCAGAAACACAAGGAACTGGGTCATCCCTCTCATTTATTATGACAAGATTAGCTCTGAATATTTGGCCTGTTTTTGTGTCTTGGACTAAACTACAGTTGAAATGTTGGTGGAGAGAGGCCGTAAACTTTGTCACTTTGACATCCAAATGTCAACCAAATGAGACAACTTGATGGCAAGACAGAATTGTTTATTTATACGTGAATGAAGCTCACAGTTAGATCAGAAAGTTTCATTCAAGTTAAAGGAACACAGCTGATTGGAATTACAAATCTGAAATATGAAAACATATTTGAGCCTAATCCATGAGAAAACAATAACTGCAATTTTAGATGGAAACCCAGAGCAGAATGGATGAATTTGCAGGAACTAAAGGCAGATGGCTCCTGCGTTTTGGCTACAAGATCTTAATGTACTGCAACCAGATTTAACAAGAGAGCTAGGAACACTTGCTCAGTGTTGATTTCATGGCTTCAATTTTATTCTCTTGTACATGGCCGATGTAAACACAGTCTAACACTTTGTTAACATCTTTTAGCTCCATCCGCCAGAAGTCCTTCATTCCTATGAAGACATTTTGATGAATGGCCATGTCTGAAATCTCTTAAACTCTGCATCAACAACAGACTGTCAATACTAAAGGATGCTGTCTTCAGTGTGGTCAGACAGGATAATTCCAGTTTCAACCTTGAAAGCATGACGACTTTTGGTGACACATCTGAAGAGCCTCAGGCTGTTTGACCTCAGCAGGAGGGAAACGCTCAGGTCAAGGTCAAGGTCTCTGTCTGGAGGTGTAGAAGCAGCAGTGACCTCATACAGCTTCATTCAGGTCTCATTATTTCAAAATATGAAGCTGGAAACTTAAATGTTCAGCATTCCCTCAATAAGCTGTAACAGCAGTAGACATAAAGCACAGGCTTTGCTTTATGTTCTTCCCATTTGTGACATTTTTCCCTCAGTGTGTCTTTCTGACACTGTTGGCGGGACTGAACACCAATCTGGGGAGAATGGGGTCATCTCTCTGACCTCTGTGTGACAGGATTAGCTCTGCGTTTTTGGCCAATATTGAATGTTTGACTGAGATATGAGGGAAATGCCAGAAGAGAGAAATGGCGCTGTCATGTTGATATAGAACAGATGCAGTCAAAATAACCTAACAAGCACTTTGTTTCAGCCCACACTAATGGCTTAGAGATTGCTACTTTCTTAAACATTAAGTAAGTTCACATCATGACTGAACAAATCACTGTCAGAATACATTTTTCTACCTGGCGTTTCAGTTGAAAATGAGTTAAGCACACACATTTATACGGGGGATTCTTTATGTTCTTGTGAGGTTATTTGTATTTTTTTTTTAAAGGTATGGGTTTTTATTAAAAAAATCAAAAGTTGTATGGTTCAGCTAGATGGAGTGGCCAAACCTTAAAGCCCTATTTATCAAAACCGCTCTGGGTGGCAGATAGAACCATTAGGATACTAAAGGCTCTATTAGCCCTCCCTTTACTGTTAAGGATCAGACAAGATCAAGGCCTTAAGGGGAGATGTTCAGGAGAGAATATGGATGATTCTTTTTGGGGCAGCCGGAGAATCATTTTTGATTCACACAAGACAATAGGAATGGCTGCTCATGACCACAATCACAGCACAGAAACATAACTGATTTATACTAACATATAAGGAAAAAAGATGCAGTGTCATAAACTTGTTCACCCCAAAAACTATATCCCCATCTACCAACCTGCATGCATGTATTTACTGTGTCTCTGTGTGTGTGTGTGTGTGTGTGTGTGTGTGTGTGTGTGTGTGTGTGTGTGTGTGTGTGTGTGTGTGTGTGTGGCGCCTATGCATAAAATGGAAAATCATGTCTTTGTGTCTTAAAAATTAGGATGTTTCTTCTTCTTATTAATTCATTTATTTCTATCTCAGCATTTATTTTTATTGATTCGACTCTGATTTGATGACTCTATCATGTACTACAGTGTGAACGTTACACTGTCTACAGTTCATGCAAAATGGTACAACACTGATGTAATTGTAATGAAATAAAAATGTAAAATATCTAACTATTGCAGCATGCTTAGTTACAAAGACCCTATAGCTTTTAAACATTAAAGAGATTGACTGCTTAAGTGAGTTACACTGGCAGATGACAGTATGTGAGTAAAATTATGCATATGTATGTGTGTCTGTGTCTGTGTGGTTGTGTGTGTGTGTGTGTGTGTGGCTTTGTGTGTTTGTTTGTGTGCACTTGTCCGCTGTGCCCTTGACTTTGTGTGCAACCATGCATACAGAAGTCTGTTTACGAGTGTGTTTGACCACTCCCGCGTGTGCCAGCATTTGTGTGTACAAATGTAAGCATGCATTGGCCTGATACATAATAAAATAAACCAAAGCTTTACATTGCAATTATGAAAACCGTCTGTCATTGATGGCTAGAAGTGTGGTTGCTTAAAATCTCCAGTTAATTAGAATTGAGTTCTCCCTTAAGCAAACATGGTAATACGCTGTAATATCTACAAACAGTCTGCATTATTGTTGACTTCTTTATTTTCCACCTTAAAGTCAGCAAGATTTATAAATATTTTGTGTATGTGTGCTGAAGTTATTATTGCTCACACATACAAAAATTGTGTTGAACTATTTTCAAATGGCTACATAGGTCTCTGGTTAGAGGCTGAAAATGCAATCAATAGTAGTGGGAACGCAAAGCTTCGCAACTTTTGGCATGTTTTGGGCAGCAGTAGCTCAGTCCATAGGGATTCAGCTTGGGAACCGGAGGGTCGCCGGTTCGAGTCCCATATGGACCAAGTAAGTGGACTGGTAGCTGGTGAGTTGCCAGTTTGCCTCCAGGGCATTGCCGAGGTGCCCCTGAGCAAGGCACAGAACCCCCAACTGCTCTATGGGCGCTGTAAATGGCTGCCCTGCACCCCCTCTGTAATGCATGTGTTTGTGTGTGTGTGATATGAGTGGGTGCAAGATAAATTTCAATTGTGTGTGTTGGAAGTCGCTTTGGATAAAAGCGTCTAGCTAAATGACTGTAAATTAAATTAAATTAAATGTTTTATACCAGCACATTGCTCGGCTTGAAGACCCCACAGTATAATAAATGTTTCACAGTGTTTTCAAAGGTTTAACAACCAACGGCCTGTCACAAGTCTCATGTGTCAGAAAGTTTTATTGGTTTGAATGTAGCCAGTGACTAAGGCAAGAGTTGGCTTGAGCAACACCCACAACAGAAACAACCGAAAGCCAAGGCGACAAAAATGGCTTATGACAACTGTTTTTTCTCAGAAATGCTGCTGCAACCCACCTCGATAACCTGGTGCAGACAGATGACAAGCTGATGTGTGTCTTCGTGTTTGTCCTTGCTACAGTTCGCCAGACATTCTGACATTCTGCATCAAACTTGATATTGTGCAGTCATACTATGAGGCCCAGCTTGCACAGTGTGACATAAAATGGACTGATGAGATCACTGATCCTACAATGTTTGCAGGAGGCTTGAACACTGACAAATGATTTGGTTAGGTATAGTCAGACAAGGCAAAGGTAAACAGGTTGGAATGACATCCGACAGTTTTCGAAAAGTCACTGTCTACAAATTAAGTCACTGTCAGCCCTCAAGTTTTGGCGTAGTGGCTTTTGCATTAAATCAGCTAGTTGAGGATAAAAAAAATGATACAAGACATCATTGTAACTTTTACTGCTCAGACTAAGAGCCAACAATCAGTTGGTCCAAAAACAGGCAAGGTCCATACACTAAGGCAGGCAGGTAACAGTGATACAGATAATCACGGTCAGAAATGCTAAGAAGAGACAAGAACAGGATATCAGGCTAGAATGGTACTGCACTGCTACGAAGATGATCTTACAGTAACTAAGGAGACATAGCCAGTCTGTATACAGAAGAAGTGACGAGTCATGTGATACACAGGGCACACAGGGTAAATCAGTGGCGGAGGAGGCGGTGACAGGGATGAATGTGATCAAAACAAAAACAGTTGATTTGTGATTATTGGAAACAACAGAGGCAGGTGTCAAAGTGACTCCACACTCACAGTACCCTTTAAAACCTCCTGCTGTCAAATCTGGAAGGCTAATATGATGATTTGTTTGTCACAGGCTTAGATATCACTAAGATATCACAAAATCATTGATAGTTCCTCTTCATTTGCTATAATTAACTGTTTGCTTACTGAAGTTAACACATCATAATTTGTATTGTTTTTAACATGAATTATTCATTCCTGCATGTTTCTCAAGATTGAGAGATCATGAGCATATTTGATTTGAGATTTCTTCTCCCTGATCACAATTAAATCTTGTATATCCCAAACTGAAACCTGTTTATAATAAATTATTGCAATTA
Organism: Genypterus blacodes; assembly: GCF_046128005.1. Classification (NCBI taxonomy): domain Eukaryota; kingdom Metazoa; phylum Chordata; class Actinopteri; order Ophidiiformes; family Ophidiidae; genus Genypterus; species Genypterus blacodes. Next base: position 6,305,551 of record NW_027466817.1, read on the forward strand.
ACGGTGACCAAAATGATCTTATTTTCCCATGAGCTTTCTGCAGTGTGCTACAAAACCTCATCTGCACATGAGGCTGATAGCTATACTTAGTTTTCTTTTCTTCTACTCAGCAGATAATGTTTTGATGCAGCACATTTCAAAAACACACACTCATATGCTCACATACTTGGATTTAATTTGATACCAAAGAGAACATAACCAGGAGGGCCATGATGCATTGACAAGCTTTAGGCCCTCACATCTTAAAACATCCATAGGCTATAAAAAAATATTACACAAGCACACACGGATACACAAACACAGTAGATCACATAGAAAAACTAATGTATGCATGTAGCCACGATCTCCCACCAACTGTGAGACTCGAGTCTCCTCACTGTAAATAAGGGACCATTGTGTGCAGCTCACTGATAAGTAAACCAATGTGTCCACATACCTGTGGCCACTAGGGTATATTGGTTTAAAATGGAAGTCTACCCCAAAATAGCCACTAGATTGTCTTCCCAGTTCACCCAGACATTGCACTTTCTGCACTAAAGCTGTGGTTTTCCGCAGCACACAGCACAGTGATGGTGGTGGTTTAGAATTAGTTTGATGTGTCATTGTGCCACAGATGAGCACTGGATAAGAGCACTTGGAGAGATGTGAGCTGTTGTTATGGGCTTGTAGGAGTTTGGGATATTGTATGTGATATGAGGCTTCACAAATACATAAACATGAATAGTATAGAATAGAATAGAAAAAGGTCTGAGCCAGAAAACAAAATATTACAAAAACAATACATCACAGCAGCTGCAGTCAAATGACTGGTGACTGGTTTATTGTTTAGGGCAAATTCAACAGTGTGGTAAAGGTCAGTGAGCATTTAACATGCTGTAAAACTGACATTATTGAAAGGCGAGCTGGAGATGATTTGATGAGTCTGACAGCTTGTGGGAAGAAGCTGTCCTGCAGTGTGGTAGCACAGCAGCTGATACTCCTGTTGGATGCCAGAGGTCAGGTGGGTGATTCGTTTGTGGCTGGGGTGGCTGCTGTCCTTTGGGTGTGTGTGGCCACCTCTGCTTGCCAGTGTCGCTGATGGTGGGGTGGCGATGATGTTCTGGGCAGCGTTTACCACCCACTGTAAAACCTTGCTGTCCAGGGCCTTACATGCCATGCCAGTTTGTAATGTGGCCAGTCAAGATGCTCTCAATTGCCCCACTGAAGACGTTTATGAGAATATGGGGCAGGAATTTGGCCTTATGTGTCCTTTTGGCAGGGTGAAGTAGGGTGGAGTACCAAGTGCGCAGAATGGGACGGGGATGAACACACAGCCCTGGGGAGCTCCTGGTGTTCACGAGTGTTGTGGAAGAGCTGTGTCTGCCTCTAAACCTCATGAATTTAGGTTAAGGAATCCATCACAGCATTTGTTTCCTGGTCAGTATTGTACTTTATACAGTCATGAGACCCAGTAATTGCTTTTCCATTTCAGCAGCTCTTCCAGCTCTTGCACTCTCAAACACAAGGCTGAAAATTCAATCTCCAGGGACTAAGAAAGTAAATGGCAATTTAAGACCTTGCACTTTGCAGGTAGATTGTGTGGATTGTAGTGTTCTTTTAGCTTTGTTTCAGTTCTGTATGAGCCCAACACAGAGAGAGACAGACAGATGTTGGGACAGACAGAGGCACTGACTAGTGTACTGGCAACCAGCCTAACATGCTGAATAGCTAACCAACCTACCTGATTTACTAATTGGTGGCTAGATAAGATAAGATAAGATAAGATAAAACTTTATTTATCCCAAGGGAAATTGCTATGCAACAGTTGCAGTACTGGGTGGCCCAAGCTGTGTCTGGGTGTGTGACAAGGTCATCTGACTGTAACATTGGATACACAGGAGGAAAATACATTACATTGCATTAATACATGCCTAGTCCATGAATATTGATAATACTAATAATCTAATAGTCAGTGTCAGACTGACTAATTATCCCAGCAGCTAAACAAGAATGTTAGTTGCTGCTAAAATGACTTATGTTGTCAAAGAACCTAGGGACTAAATGGAGGCTCATTTCTGATTGGCCAGGCTACTTTCGCTTATCTCAGTTTCCTTGCTCTCTCTCTCTCTCTCTTTAAATTAAGGACGTATATTTAAGGCATCCTGAGAAAGCTAAGAACATCAGCACTTTTAATTGTCCCCATTTAGTCAATCTCTGTTTTCCTTTGTAAAAAAAACACCTTACATTCAACTTTTTCAATACAACCACTCATCACGCTAACCTCTGCTTTTACTGTCTCACACTCTTCCTCTCTCCTTTCCTCTATGTAATTGTGATCGTCTCACAAATCTGTTGTTAGGTTTCCCTTATGGTTCCCCATCACATCCATGCAGTTTAGACTTTTCCATCCTCTGTGCTGCATCATTTCATATTTTTTCCATCTTTTGCAGTATTTGCAAGTATGTGTCTCTTCTTCTTGTGTTTTCCCTCTCCATCTTCACATGATCACACCACCATCTCTCCATCCCTTCAAGGCACTGTCAGTCAACTCCAACTCTGTCCCATCTTCCGCCCGCAAAGCAAACATTGGAACATGAGCTTAGGGATATCAGCCCACACCTCGCCTATAGAGTATACTGTATATACAAGCTTGTTTTCTATTTAAGCACTTATGGGACCAGGGATTTCCCCCTTTAAATAAGCTTACATTAACCTGTCCATTTAGTTCACTTACACAACAGCTTAAGGTAATGAAAAGTGTCAGTTGGATTGTAAGCCTTGAGAATGTGAGTGTTCAAGCGTTTATGTGAATTTATGTCTGTGTGTTACTAGGGCCCTAGTACTCAGAATCTGAGTATATGAGATATTTAGCACTTTGCATGTCTTATCCCCTTCATTTTACTGTTACTCGCTTGACTGCTGAGCGGTGAATTCATTTCATTTACTTCCCTTATGCATATACAGTATACTAATGACGCTAGAGCACCACATAAGTCTTTTTGCATGCAGTATCATTTATTTTAAAAGTCTGCTGTGGCGAGTTGTGTGATGCGTTGAATTGCCATTTTTACCTGCCATTGTGATCTTGTTGAGAATTTGTCTTTCTGCATTTTACTGTGCTGCTCAGTAGGAAAATGAGTTTGCCTGTTTGCCTGTTTAGCAGGCTGATTGTGGTTGAAACGCTCTCACCTTTATCTATAATGGGACAATGGTCTGACTAATGATATTCATCATTTTATGAGGCATAAAGTAACAAGTCTATGCTGTATATATACATAAACAAAGCATAACCACCTCTACTATTCACTACTTTGTGTATGCTCTTTTGCCCTGCATGTATGCATTCTAATAAAGAAATGTGAGCTTCATCCTTTGATAGATACATATTTTAATGTAGTAGATTTTATGTGGAATGCACATGTAGCCTCTGGCACACACACACACACACACTGACACACACGCTGAGACTGCCGAGACCAAAATAGACAATATGACTCAAACAGTAATATGGGAATCTTACAGTGTGGGTGTCAACTGACATAATCTCAGAGGACACAATTTTACAGAACAGATTGATGAATATGGCTGCTCAAGTCTTGTTTTGGTTATATGGTTATTATGTAACAAAATGTGATAATTGATTAATTGACTTACTGTATTTTAATTTAATTATGACTACCATATGTCAGAAATTAGATGAGGGTAAACAATCACAATATTAATGGAGTAGTGGAATAATGGATGCTTACATAAAGTCCATTTTATATCCATATTTGATCATTAAGCTGTATCCTTTTTATTTAGTTCCTCTTTGTCCTGACACTCCATTTTCCTGGATCCTAGCCTATCAAAATCACCATTCACTATAATGTAACAGATGATTGTGTAGTATATTGTAACTGTATAATATTTCCTATTGTGAAGCTAAAATGTGAAGATAAAGGGATCTAAGTATGTCACGACTTTAAAGTTTTGTGACAGATTTATAATATGTAACAACACTTAAATGTGTGTCATTTTGCTCTCACAGTTTGCATGTAATTAGTGTCTGATTTACTATGGCAGCCGCTAATTATACATCCTCTTCCAGTTGCATTTTTGGCAAACTCAGAAAATAAATTAAAAGGAAGCGATGTGGGAACAGAAATTCTAGATTTTAAAACATTTACATGACAATGTATGAATCCACAAAATGCTCAAATACCAGATTGCGCAAAAAGTCTGTGCATTAATAAAGTTAATTAGTTAGAATTATGTTCTTCAAATGTTTATTTTAATGATTCAAAGACAAGTTTATAAATCGATCAAAGAGAGGAGTCATTAAACAAATGTCCAAACAACTTTAACTGTAATGACATAAAGAGAACCATAAGCGATGAGATTGTTTTAAATTGCTTAAATAAACACAATGCGGGTATTAAAATGCAACCAACCAAAATGTAGTTAGTGGATATGTGGACCATTTTGATGCAGAATGGTGTTGAATAATTACAGGGAACAGTAATTCACTTTCCTCTGCATTCTGTTAAGTCATGGGATCATTTGTATCTTTTAGTGTCAGTGCCCAACCCAACTGTCACTGAGTTATCACTAGTATTCCTGCTCATGGGAATATTGTTATCATGTCCTGTTTGCCTATTTTGGTTGCAAGTATTTCCAGTGATCTGCGACTGCTGGAAGAATAACCAGGAGAAGAATGGCTGCAACCAAGAGAAAGACAGACATTGAGTAAGATTAAAAGATGGAAGGATGTGTAGGCTCGGAAGATTGGATGAGAATTGAGAGCCAGAGAAGAGTTGCTATATTCTCTGTATGTGGAATATCTATCCATCATCCTAAAATTGATCCATTTGTTCTATATTCTCCACTCCATCCTTCTGTCTGTGCCCATTTACGATTACATTTTATCTCATTATCTCTGTTTGACAGTATGTGCATGCTTGTGTGTGTGGGAGTGTGTGTGTCTGCGTATTACTAACCATCACCAATACATCACAGCAGCAAACCTTTTGAAAATGAAGTCTTTACGGCAGACTAGCCAACCTGAGCATAAGGACTCACAGTGAGAGGTCCGGCACGGAATGAGATTGTGAGAAAAAGTGAAAGCGAAAGAGCGACAGGTCACATCTCGTTTAACAACATTCTGCTGCACCTGCAATCACATTACATTCTGCACAGGTGAGAAAATATGAGGAATTATTTGGTAGAGTAAAGAGTTCATATATGTAATAACTCCAGATAAAAAAGAAATTCAGTGAATCATGAATTTAATGAATTTAACATAAAGCTTTAGATAACAAATAAACACATGGATGGTTGCTAAGGATGAGGCTATAGCTCCACACGTGCACACACACACAATTCATCCCCAGAATACTAACCCCCAAGTAGCACAGACGTGTCCTCACATGCCTACCTGAGCTACAGTGAAAGGTGAAGTCATGTGGTAAAGTGTAGTTCCTCGAGTTCCAGCCTCAGGAGAAATTGGCCCAGGATGAAAGCTAAGAGTCATTTACATGATTATTTTCTAGCGAACAGTGGAGGAAAAAAAAGAAAAGAGAGATAAAAGGGAGGGAGCTCAGGCAGCCTGTGAGGTCACTGTGTCATGGTGCTGTTGTTTGATACAGTCAAAAAAAGAAACGATGATGCAAAAGAATCCAAAGTCTTTCTTAAACCCTCCACTTGTGCTGGCTGATGTTCTTGTGCTGTGGTTGTGCAACGTTTAGCATTTTCATGGAAACAATCGCAAAACTAATATCCTTTTCACAATGATCACACAGGAACAGTCCAGAACTCCACAGATGTCATGAGTGTCATTGAAGCGATAGAGAGCACATGACAAACAAAGAGGCGGATTGGATTTGTTATGCCAAGGATTAAAACCTATTATTAAGATCTATTACAAAGATCTGTATCAAAAACAATGCTACGAGTTGACATATTCCCTACCTTTTAAATATCACTTAGCAACTAAATAGAGCTACATTTATTCCCTGGCCTTGTAAAAACCAAGAATACTCCCTTCTGTGTGAGCTTTTGTACATTTGCGGGGAGACAGGGAAGGAAAAGTTAAGTTCTGGCAGTGCAATAAACAGCGATCGTTAACCTCAGGGCCACACATGAATATGCACGAGCCCAATGACAACAACCAGGGAGATGGGATGGAATGGAGGAGAGAAAGTAGACGTGTGTGTATGTGTGCACGAGAGGCACTGAGGATCCTGATGGTCGGCTGTCCGTTCTGAAATGGACACACGAGAATTGTTTCGTTGTGAGTGAGAATTGGCGAGTAAGCGAGTGAGACCGAGTCAGAAATTAAAGCCTGTGAGTGAGGAAATGATGCAAGCCAAAGAAAGAGCTGCAGCAAACAATCAGGATGAGGAATCATTCTGCATGAGATTGAACCCCATGAACGTTGGTGCAGCCTTGTTATTGAAAGTAATGTGTGTCCGTAGAATAACAAAGACGCAAGTCGCTGTGAGGTGGACAAGGAAATTGTGTAATGTACTGCAACATGGTTACATATGGATGAGTGTGGCCTTCAATTGTAGTTTGGGGACATTTTTCACTAGATGAGCAGCACCCACACACTTTTTGCAAAATTGATGATTCAACCAGACGTGTTATGAGTCATATCTGCAACAATTGAATTAGAGTTACATCAACAAAAATCTAGTGTTACTGGAAATTCCGGAAGCAGAAACTAGTCACAAGTTGTCAGCTTCGTCTTCCTCTTGTAACGTAGGGGAGGCCAACCTAAGGTTCCTGGCCCAGTGGTTTATCAATCAACTGTACATCGCAACTCACACTTACCAAAAGTCTAATATACTGTGTAATTCAACTGCCATGTAAGCAAGCATATACACAGAAGTAATCAGACCCTTGCCACCACCGCAATATTCACTCCTATTTAAAAAATGTTATATACCATTTTCTGTAACAGCCCGCTCTCCTCCTGCTCCCTGCATCTATCTCCAGCAGCATTAAGGCTGGTACAGATAGAGGCATAATTGGACACTGGGGTGAGCAGAGTAGGGAGCCTATAGCTGCTCCGGGCTGGATTTAGACCCGAGCAATCACACAAATCTGATTTTAACAGCCATCCTGACCCAGATGTGGTTTTCACATCAGCAGCTGAGCATGGGCAAAATAACATCAAAATTGAGGTCGAACAAATCATATTTTCAGGCTAAATTTGCCATCAGAATCCCAAACGCAGATGTGTGTTCTGGACTCTCTCATGTCAACAGCAACATGCAGCTATCACAGCGTGGTGAATCACAATCCAATAGTCGATATCTGAAACAGGATGTATCAATCTCTCAGGATGGACTAAACAAAGAAAAAGGGTGGATTGTCACAGTGACACATCACAACACATGCTGTCTCTTTCAGTCGATTGCACAGAACACAATGAGGTTTTTGAAGAGATGGAAACGGTATATATCTGTGTGATATAGTATCTTATATCGGAACCCAACATTTAACAGGTCACTGGATCACATTTCTGCAAACATAAAGAATCATAATTATTGAAATTGTGTGTCAGCGTGTCTAGTTTCCTTTACAGAAATAGATGTTTCCACTACATTGACAACAAAGGAGCCCGAGAGGTGTTTTGAAATCTGTTTTATTCATAGCAGCATTAATGTTGCATACATATGAATAGCTAAATAAAGGAATCCCTTAATCCTGTTGTGCATAGGGATGTTCCACTGTTGAGAAAACACAGATGTTCAATGTCACGCAGTGCATTGTGTCATGCGATGTCATTATTTCTTTGAGACGGCGTCAGTGTTTGTAAGGTTAGGCCCCACATAAAATCCACCATGACACGCCGACAATGAAATGCAATAAACAAAGGGATATGTGTGGCTGTGTGTCACATTATTTCAAAGATCATTTTTATTTTGTTCAAATGGAACTGTACAGCAAAAGTGACATGCAATTCTGGTGCCTAAATGAGATGTGACCTCCTCTCCCCCCTGCTCATCTTTTCATTCTCCTTGCCTTGGCGCTGTTATTAAACTTTAAAAGGCACAGATTTTTTAATATTATTTCTGTAGAAACATATTTTAGAAAATAGATTGATTTTGTCAGGGAAGCAAATAAGGATTGATGTTTCCTGAAAATCTCAATCTGGCTGCTTCATGTGAAAAGCTTATATCACTGAAAGACCAAAATCTCTGTCACTGGCTGCATTTACACATACTTCAGTGTTTCAGATTGTATACATATACCTTAAATAATCGTGGGATTTTCTGCCTCTGAATATATTTGTGTGTGTACGGGACAGCTTACTGTACACTGTATGAGCCCTCCCAATTACCTCGAGAAAGATAGACTGCATAGAGTTTGCATAATGTATATCCACTATAGAGACCTGTAATGTAAATACAGCACTATACTGACATTGTTTTTCAAGGATCACACACAAAATCCATTCATGTGTATCATCTTGACTAATTTTGTCTGCACATCTGCCCTTGTCCATAGGGGAAAGGGGATTTGTGTTTCATGACTTGTCTTGCGTATGCATTCCGTAAGATTGTCAGAGATTATTTTTCATTGATAATAAGATTCTGCCCGTCTGTGTCCATGACCACTTTTTGAATGTGGGCTGAGAGATTTGATTGTGCCGATGTGTGATTGTATTTAGGGATGCATTTAAGTCAAGACAAAATGTGGAGAAGAGTTAGCAGAAGCAGCTTTGTTCTTTTAGGGATGGATCCGTTTCCACTTGGGCTGTGGTTGTCTTATATTCTGTATCAGCACCAGACCAGTAGATTACTTTTTAATTTTCAAATCACAATAATGTAGTACCTTGGGTCCTAGATAATAGTCATTATCACTGCTCTGTACACTTTCACAGAATATGGATTCTTGCCTACTGCAGGCCAGTTTAATCAAAGTATTAGACTTGTTTACGCCAATTAATAACTTGAAAAACTATATGAAAATTCGAACCCTGGTGATTTAAGAGCTAATCGTGACTCCTAGGCCCAGAACGGAAAAGAAAACTTGCAGCCCGGCTGTTTAAGGGTGTGCAGTTAAGTATTAAAACAATATAAGATCAGGTCATTCATTTGCTGACGAGACAGTTTAGTAACAGTGGCCAACCATAAACTGTATTATGTGAGAGAGTAAACTTAATGATAATAGCGATTATGCTTTTATTGTTGTTGTTGAATGTTTTATCACACAGGGTAGGATATATAGGTCAGCAAGGTCAAAAGATTCTGTCTGTTGATTTATATCTTTTTTGGTGTTGCCTTACACTTCCCAATCCGTCATTGAGATCAAAATGTTCAATCTGATCTGATATTGGTGGATGGATGGCAATTTGTTGAATTTATTTAAATTCATTAAATCAGTAATACAAGGCAGCATGTTTATACACCGGAAATGAGAGACATTTCAGATATTTATTAATGTCTACATGAATGTCACATCAGGGTGTTCTGTCTTAGATGTACCCAAGTATATGTCAACACACGTTATGTGTAAAGTGACAGCAACGTGTCTCAGGAGCATCAAGCACCAAACGATCGCCAGGTTCAGCTAATACATCATGACATGACGTGTCACACACATTCAACATGTTTACTTCTCCACCTCCTCAAGCATGCAACGCTGACAAAGACTGAACGATCGGCTCTCTTTCACCAATTTATCGAGTCCGACGTCTTCTATGCTCGTCTGACTTTACACCGCCTTTATGCATTTATGCCATGTTGATAAGTCACCGTGTCTCGGGCTGATATGCATTGCTACACTCTCCAAATTTGTCATAAAGAGTGAAAAATAGTACCACATGCACTGCTGAAACTCAAATCTGAGCTTGTGAGATATGAGCCAGTAGTTTGGGAGCACACGTCAAGCGGTGTTCTCACGATGAGGCACTGCACTTAAGCTGCATTTAGATACAGCAGTGGACCAAGAACAATCTGGTTGAACCGCAGTCTGTTTAAAGATAATTTAATGAAAGGAAATACAGGTAACGTAAAAACACACACATTTGTTTAAGTACAAACTGGCATAAAAGTATCAAGTAAAAACATCATATAGTAGTCGAAACTGTTTAAATTGCTGAAAAAACAATATTGTAGCCAAGATGCCCCTAATTGTTATTAGAGTGGATGCAGCGTATAATGTGTATGTAAGCATAATGCGTGGAAGTTCTTGGGATATGCTTAAGTCAGAGCTCATCATATTATGGATGTCAATGCTTACTCAGGAGTTTACGTTTTGGTATGTATGCGTGTGTCTTTATTTACCCACAAAACTGCTGACAGTAGGAAGTGCACGGTCCCGCATGAGTCACGCACAAGGACACGACGTGTGCCAGAGAAGAAGGAGCTAGAAAATGGAACGAGAGCGGGGGTGGTAGAGGAGGAGAAAGGCAGAGACAAGTGGAGAGAGGAAGATGGAGGGAGAGAAGAAAGAGTGGAGAGAGGGGCAGCGTTGTGGAAAACCTCTTTAATTAGGCGAGTGGCACAACGGCAAGAGGAATCCCGATTTACAGAATCCCAGGAGTGCAGAAGTGAAGCAAGCGTGTGAGTGTGTGTGGCACAGGCGAAGCTTTCCTGGTTGCCCCCTTATTCTGTCTGTGTGGCAGCCAATCAGAAAAAGGCAGAGGGGTGAATAAGAATTTGGACTAAAGCCACTGGTTAAACATGTACCACTTAATACTGCTGTAAATTCATAAATACACACACAAACACACACGTCAGAGCTTCTCTTTATAGTGTGTGTATGAATGTATGAAACAAACTCACAAATGTCTGCTTGGTGGGACAGAAACAGATTCTTACTAATGACTGAATATTAAACAGTTCATTGCTTCTCTAGGTTGATCCATCAGTGCCCCTTTACCTCCAGCGTGTCCCCATCTTCAGCTCTATTTTCCTTTGAGACAGCAAAGTGGTTCTCACGATGCATACCATTACTTAACAATTACCCTTTCAAATGGAACTGCCTAACTGTTTATGGTCCTCCTCGTTTATTTCAACCAGGCAGCAAAATGCTGATCATTTCTAAAAATTTCCATTTGTGGCTCTGCTGAAAGCAGATTTATCGTAATTGTTGGAGTTGGAATGACTCCAGGCGTGCATCTTTGTGTCTGATTATGTGTGGTTTGTGTGTGCGTGTTTGTGTGCATCCATATTAAAGGCAAGCCGCCCCTATTTTGTTTGCTCGTTCTTCCTCTTCCATTTGTATATAATGTCATGCATTTATTACAGGACATTTCCATGCAACACGCACACGCAAGCACACACACACACACACACACACAGACACACAGACACACACACACACACACACACACACACACACACACACACACACACACACACACACACCACTGTGACCACAATCTGATAGCTTTACCATTAGACTGCATTATGCTTTAAGCTTATCCTGAACTCCAGCAGTACCTCATCAGAATTCTTGTTGTTGTGTTATGGCTTTACAACCCAAAGCAGCTTATGTGTATAAATACAGTGAAGGTGTTAAGGTCATGCAAAAATGAAAAGGTATTATGCTTAAAAAGTATATTTTTTTAATGCCATGAAAGAGTAATGTCAGAGCTCGCCCCTTTTTATTGCATGTTATATGCTTACTCTTTAGAAACACATCACAGAAACACAGCAAAGCTCACCTTCACCAGGAGATTCTATGTGTTGAATCTCAAAAATGATTATTATTAATAAAAAAACATGTAAAAACTCATGCTTTACAATGAATGAACATTCAATTTTTTTACTTTGTACTTACTCGAATGTGATTAATCGCATAACATATAGTGTTGACTAATGGGAACCTTTATTAAATCTTCTTTCACTATAGCTTGATCATTTTCTGATAGTTTGTGGTGAATACTATTCAGGAAGGCTATAATGTGTTTTACAATTTATATTTATACCAAATCAATGCACAAACCTGCATTTGTACCTTGCTTTTCAAGATGGAACCATCGTTTGCTCTGTTGACTGGCTTCAGAAAGACCTGACTGCTGGCCCTTTAAATGTAGGCAGGTCACCTAAGCTGGCTGACGTCATATCTCTGTGAAACAAGGTACGATTGGAGCAAACAGAATGTCAATCAAAAGCTCAAAAGCTCTACTATTCGATAAAAACTGACTGAATGTTGAATTGTTGAGAAATAACTTAGATTGATAATTTAATTCATAATTCCAGCATGAGGCAAATTCTAACTGCTTTGACTTCATCAACCCTCATCAACCAGGTGAGCAGTATTGTTGCAAGCAAAATGATCATGGAACGTACAATGGAATGTTCTGGCATGAGACCACCATATCATCAAGTAGTGATTGGACCAACAATGTATCAGCACAAGAGCGGCTGAAGGCTGCTTTCTAATATTGTCACATAGTGGATCCGAAGATCCACTGTTTTTATGATATTGTGTGATATTGTCCGAGTGAAGTTTCAAAGCGCTGATATCAAAATTGAGTAAAATTAGAAAATTTTAAAATTAATAATTGAATTTGTCTTGGTTTGGACAGATCAGCTATATTAGACTGTGCATGGGGGAAATATTTGCCAATGCACTCACACAGTGTATTTGCAGGGTAATAATTAGGTATTTATCCTCTGTGGGTTGAGCATTATGAATGACTCCTCTACTTTACACAGAGCCATTTTATTAAATTCTACTTTAGATAATATTGATCTACACAGGTTTGGGTAATAATGCACATTTCCACATGAATGAACACATATCTTTCTTCTGTCTAGTTCCAGCACTACAGTGAGTCCATCTCCAGCCAATCCATGAGATTGTTAGCATTGTGGGTTCTGAAATCAAACACTTATACGTACACAGTGAGAATAAACCTTTAACCCATATTCACATTTATTTTCATCATTTACATAAAGAATACTGCTCACCAGTACAAGAACTTTAAAATATTCTTTAATGGTTACATAAACACACACATAATCAGAAGTCAGAGAAAGGGAGAGGAGAGGTTGCCGTGTCTCATGATAATCAGCATGGCCCAGGTTCTGCTAAAGAACTATACCATTCCCTTGGGGAATGTACATGCATGACAATACATCAGGGAGTTCAGGGGCGCTACAGCTTATTAGGGAAATCCTACTGTTAGATTCCCCCGTCTGAGTAAAACCCCAACGCATAAACCTTGATCTCTTGACGTAAGCAGAGATGGGAATCCTCAGCATGACCTTGCGCAGCAGAAATGCTATTTATATCTTCGCTCCGGTGGATGCTTTGTTTGCATTGGCAAGGGAGAGTCCATCTTTTCATGCCAGTGAGAGCACTTCAAGCAAAACTATCTAATCATGGGTCTTTTATTACTATAAAGGGTTGGATGAGTCATTTACTAAAAAAGAACAAAACCTGCTAGTCTGGTGAATAGGTGAAAGGTTAAAACATGGTGCAACTATAACTGGACACAGAAAGAATAATTTGAAAGATTAAAGGCATTGTTTCAGAAGTTCACATCTAAATCTATTTCATAGAAGACACTGTTCCTGCATTAAAGGGACCGGAAGCTGCCCTTGACCTGATGTGTCTGCTTGTTGTGCCGTGAGCTTGTGTCACGGTTGGCAGTGCGGCAACAACCTTTTGTGACATAGAGAATGATGATTAGATGAGAGGTCTGAATCCATCTTGTGTAGTCCCCGGTGTTCTCTTTGGGTTTGGGTTGTTTCTTTTAATGAGTTTTGGATTTCGCAGAACCCCAGGCAGGTCATCTACAGGTTCTCCTGGGCGTGTTTCTGTTCCTCGGCCCTGACTTTTGTGTTTATGGATATTTTTCTCTTCTCCACAGTGAAAGGATTGTATTACACCAAATGCTTACAATCCTGGTTGTGCCCTCATTTCGTCTGAGGAGGTATTTTATTAAAGGAATTGAGCCAGAGGCATCAAGCTAAAGAAAATAGAGAGAAATAAAGACAAAAAAACACTAAAATGTCAAGTTTTAACAACAGCACATGATCAGTCCAAATTTAAGGATTCCTGTGCAGCTGGCCTTTTATCCAAGGTGTCTCATTACACAATATTTCTCGGCTATTTTTATTTAACAAGACATCTCATCATGTATTGGTCTACATATCTGTATCAGTATCTCACGCAATTATTTCACTCTGACAGCTAAATGAATTGTGCTTCCTGTGCCATCTTATCAAATCTGCCCATTAAAAACTGGAGGCAGGATAACTTTATGAGCAGGTTTATTTGGGTCCTGTAATCACTGCGTCCATCAGCCCGCCCGCTTGTTGAGCAGGATATTGAGAATAACTGGAACCTTTCATTATCAGTTTTATCCATTTCACAAGTGCAGGTGAGATTGGCACCTTGATTAAGTCATCAGCGGTGGAGAAAGGAATGTAATTAATAATACATTGACTGCAGAGTGCAAGACTGGAAATATGAAAAGGAAGGCAAGCAGCAGAACACACACACATCAACCTGTGTGTATTGCTATGTGTGGTGACTTTATTTTCTGAGCTCATATTTTACTGTTTGCAGTGATTACATTTTCTATTGACTATTCTGGTATTATTCCTTCACACTGAATATAACGATGTTACAGTGCAAAATTAAAAAAATCTCACACTTGCCACAGCCAACTGATCCAATAGAAAAATATGGGCAAATCATATGCTACAGTAACATTTTATGGCCCTATTTGCAATATTGGTGTTGTTATTTCTCAAAATGCCAGAGACCTGCTGCAGATGAAAGTTAATAATCACGTTAATTGTTCGGTCGTCCCTCCAGCCCTGTTGTCATCATTCTCCGTGCCTTTGCGACCCAGGACAAACTGTGTAAAATGTTTGACACTGTCAGAGGACATCAAATTGAGGGAGCAATTGAGGGTTCGGTGCCTTGCTCAAGGGCACCTCGGCAGGGACTCAAACCGGCGACCCTCCAGTCTCCAGGCAGAAGCTCTACCCACTGAGCTACTGCCTTCCCACGGTCACTTCCTGCCTTCCCAAATAACAATGTACAACTCATGTCTATGAACCGGTGCAGATGGATGACAAGTTGGTGATGCATATTAGTCTTCAGGGCTCTTTTCACCGGGCCCTCATTGCAGAATCTGACACATATCTAATTTGCATGTCAGATTGTACAGTGACACAGATGTCCACCCCTGTCAGTGGGACAAGCGGTGGACTTCATATATCACTATCAAGTTCTTACCCAAATTTTTTTTGTGAAAATCCTTTTTTTCTTTTAGTTGAGTTAATTCTCCACAATTAATATTTAATTTTAAAATTATTTTTCTGGTAAAGAAAAAAAGACCAAGGCACTGATGCAACAATCTATCTTCTGAGTGAAAGACTGCATTCATTTGGACACAGCAATGCCAGTTTAAGCAAGCCTCCGCTTATAAATACATTTTCAAACGGTTTCCATGTCTCAATGGTACGTTCCATCTGGGCTTTAGCTTTTGAAACTGAAGAAATGTAATTCTGATGTACAGCAACACAAGCAAACTTTAAATACTCTCTTGCTATACACCAGCATTTTCCTACATAAACACTGTGAATTATCTGAAATGTAAAATGAATCCCACATTGTATTCAGTTAAATAAGAATACATAAACCTGTAAGGGTGTAAACTAATTTAAAATGGCTTCCTTGTCTCGACTCCCTTGCTCAACAACCAGGGAGTGTACTGTATCCAGTAACATTGTTGTCAGTTACTTTTAATTCATACAAGCTTTAATAAAATATGGTCATGGGTGCATCGGTTTATGAATATGCATGTATTCATATACATTTTCATGAACATTCTTGTGAACACAGCAAATGCATAAATTTGCAAACAGCATCGTAACATTCTATCTACGCATCTCCCTCATGCCATACAACTTAACATGGATGTCTAAATCAAAGACCCGACTGAAATTTAGCTTGTATTTTTAATAACTTGATGTAAGTATAATCAGTTCTGGCCACGATCAGAACCTCTCAAACTCCAAACTTGTGATATTTCTGAGATACCTTAGATTTTAATCTTCGTCCGACATTGCACATTCAGTTGTGGTAATGGCATGAAGGAAGCAGTTGTAGTAAAAAAAAAAAAGGCTAAACTGGAGGAGGTCTGAGTTGCAACAGAACAAATGCATTAGTGAAGGAATGAGACAGCCATGTCCTCAGGTAAACTGACCCGTGCCAAAGCTCTCTACCACCCCCTCTGTTCTTCTCTCCCATCTGTTCTTCTCCTCTCTCCGTCTCTTTCTCCTGCTGCTTCAGAGGAAAAGTCACGACTGAGCTGAGTGTGCAGTGACCCATATTACACTGGCAACCACTTCAGACGAATGATTTCTGTACATGTGTGTGTTTCCACATCTGCACACGTGGGTTTGCTAATATGTGTCTGGTAAAAGCCCTTGAGTGAGGTGGCTGACTGGAGTGAACAAATTCAACAAAGTAACTTTTTTTCTTTAACCACAATTACACAAACACCATCACTTTCCAAGAGTATTTGAAGCCATTATTGTGTTTACATGTTCATTTTTACATCAGTTAGTTAAAATGCATATATATGTTTGTTTGCTCATCATGATTTTTAAGGTCAGTCTGACTGTCGCGATCAAAACCAAGTAGGCGTGTCAGTCTTCTGGCGCACGAAATCTGTGTGCATCCAACAAACATGAGTGTGTGTTTTATGTAAATGTGTGTATGATGTGTATTTGTATAAGAAACAGCAATGACTATATAGTGTCTATTTACATCATTATTAGAGATCACAAACCCTTACAGTAATTACAATATGCAGTATCTCATTGTATGGCACCAAGTTTCCACTAACCCATCGTACTCAGCCAATATAGCATGGAAAGTATTAGTAGTGTACTATTTAGTATTACTGGTTGTACTGTGATATAGTAAGTATAGTACATAGTGAGAAATTATATGTTTGTATATATGTAGAATCTACTCCACTCTCTCTCTCACTGACGACATTATTCAAAGCTTAAGTTTTGGAGTTACTCTTTCCACTTTCAGCTCCAAAAGGCGGAAGTGGTATCAGGTGGAGGAAAGGTGTCCCCGTGATATATTACATTTTTCGCTATTTGACTGTTTGACCTCAAACACATCGGTCATGTGACAACAGCGATGACAGCTCATTCCTGCCTCATCTGTTGTGGAGACCAAGGAGGGTCACATGAAGACAGGGCAGCATGGGGGCTCAACTCTGTTTTGAAGTCCATGGGATGAAAAAAGGAAGGAAAAAGAAAGGTGTTAGAACAATGTCATCATAGCCAAGCTTTATTTTTGAGGGATTTGGTAAGCAGGACACTGGCAATGTCACAATCAGGACAGAGAGTCAGGACAGACACAGAAAACACTGCTCTGCGTGTCAACATAGCCGTGGCGGGAAGAGCTGAATTTAGCACTGATGAAAAGTGAAAGAAGATGGTAGTCCCTGTCCTGTAGTACATACAGGCCTGTGTACACAAATTGCGTATGTATCAGGGTTAGTGGAAAATAATAACTTGGTTTAACAAATGGTACAAATTGGTATTATTATGAACTAAATAATGCATCAGTACTATAAACCCATACCTCATGCTAAAATCACTGTCTGAATTAGGGTTATAGGCCTAAACATTAGGACAGGACTCAGTCACCTGTATCTTCTGTTCGCAATAAAGTCCTGGCCCTATTTGTTGCACTGCAGAAAGGAGCTCAAGCATTAAATCAGAGCACTCTTAATTTCACACAACACTGTTTAGATAATAAGGTGTGTATACGGGATTGTGTTTGTGTGTGTTTTGACAAGTGCATATAGGAAGATACAGTACGTTCGTTGTCGGGCACCAATGTGTGTGAGGTGTTGAACGTGTCGTATTTGTGTTGCGAGTGCAGCGTGGGAGTTGACGTTAGTGTGAGCGACTGAGATTATGGGCGTGTGTGCCATGAGAGTTAGGGATTGTGTGTTATGCCTGATATGAGAGGGCCACAAGGATTGTGTAATTGTAAGTGTGTCTGCCTGTGTGTGTGTGTGTGTGTGTGTGTGTGTGTGTGTGTGTGTGCGCGCGCGTGTGTGTGTTTAATTCCTGCTCGGCACGAATGCTTAATTCCCTCCGACTTTGCTGTGAGAGTCTGATTAATGACCCAGAGCCTGACTTAAAACAGCAGGCGGCAGGATGAGGGCACAGACACCTCGTCTTCCTCTCATCCTCAATCTCCCTCTTTGGGTTTTTTCTCTCTCTCATTCATTCTCACTGCCACAGTCTGTCTATGTTTTTTCTTAAACCAAAGTTTCACAGTTATTTTCACCGATTGTGTTCGTCTTCCACTTCATTCTACTCCTCCTTTCTTATTCTGTCTCTTTCCTTAGTTGTCAGGTAGTCAATTCTCTCTCTATCAAAAAATAATAAAGTGAATGTGTGCTGAATTTATCGTTTATTTAAAGTTGAGGGTGATAACAATGTACTGCCTCAGTCATCAAGTGCAGCACCCAAAGAAGACGCCTGTTTCACTCACACAGAGGACGGTGGCTGTCAACCCTACACACCCTGTGACAATCAACTGCTGCATATTTGTGTGTCTGTACTGTAGTATATAGCTGTGTATGATTTATTAATCTCTGGAGGCTGTACAATGTGTACGATTTACTAGTTATACTTTTAATGTACATACAATGATGTGTGTGTGTGTGTGTGTGTGTTTGTGTGTGTGTGTGTATAGAGTCAGGATTAGTTACGCAAGCATCCATGAGTGCTATGTGCAATGGGTTACGAGAAATTAAATATATATCAGATTTGGTGGTGATGAATCATGGTTTCAGCCTGTCACATTAATTGTTGTGCCATTTAGACAGCTGTGCCAATCACAGTGGTGAATGACAAAAGTGGCCCAGCAGATGGACAGACAAGAACGGACTGGCTTAGAAAATAATAAGAGTTGTCCCAGAGGTGCAAAGCACAAATAGTTCACATGACTAATTTTCCATATGAATTTCCCTGTGTGGAATGATGAGAAGTCCAATGTCAGCACACTGATGCAATAATTCATGATTCACTCAATATGAGCAAGTGCTACATTTATGGCACAATAAAATTAATACACAACTGTATACAATTAAATTGGCAACATATATTTGTTAGAATGATGGAAAATAAGGCAGCTTGGTGTACAGGTGTTAATGATTAATGGTTTCTTTAATGGTTGGTAAAGGACACTGGAACACTTCTTCTTGTTGACATGGGGCCAACATAACTAAACACAGGTTACTGAAAGATTCCACCTGATGACTACCAAGACTTTGCTTGAATTGTACATCCATTCAACATAATTGCAGAGGCGTAACATTTTGAATCTCCTTTAACATCCCATCTCTGCCCTTCCTTAGGGACACTCACACAACTTGTTGGACATAACCACCTTGTATATTGATGAAAGAGTTCAATAAAATCTATAGACCCACAATCATTCAATGCCATCTTTCTTGTGCTGGATTGTGGCCATTTCAACTCGATTGCCCTCTCTGGAATGCTGATAGATGATATAGTTGCAGTTGGATACTTGTCTAGTGCTTACCCCACTGTTTTCTTCTACGGCACTTGAAACATTTGTCTGAATACTCCTACACAGCTGTGCTCAGTTTTGGAACTCTAGAGCTTTATTAGAGCTAAGGCACAGAGCCTTATATCCTTGTGACCCATGCTGCTCTTTGAGATACTAATGTAACCTTAGGTGCCAGGTTGATGTACGGCATCCATTGATACAGCTGATATGGGG
Organism: Genypterus blacodes; assembly: GCF_046128005.1. Taxonomy (NCBI): domain Eukaryota; kingdom Metazoa; phylum Chordata; class Actinopteri; order Ophidiiformes; family Ophidiidae; genus Genypterus; species Genypterus blacodes. The sequence continues at coordinate 6,325,285 of NW_027466817.1, forward strand.
AGGCATAGGTATCAATACATCTTCACAGTATATATTTTTTCCTCAAGTCTCAAGGAGAAAACAGGGAAGCTCATTGCTACTGTCTGATTAAGGAGTTTATTCACATTACATGTTATTTCACTGTAAGTACTGTATATCCCTAGCTCATATTTCATTTGGCCCTGAGTGTGGGATCAACACATTATCATGTAACTCATGAGACCTAGTCTTTATCTTGTTCCTTGCACTTGTCCTCGAACATCTGTTCTCACAGCAACATTAATTAATTGGGTTTTTCCCGAAAATGCTAACATCACACATTGAACAGCCTCATTTACTGTACATGGAGCTCCCAGTGCACAGAGTACAAAAGTATGAAATGGGAAAATGAGACATTGTTGGACTGGGTACTCAGCCACAACACCAGAGCCCTCATCGCTTCCTCTGTCAATAATTTGCTTAGTTAAAAACATCAAAGGGAGTCTTTCATTCATTCAGCCCTTTCCTTCCTTGTTTCATTATACTGCTTTATCCACTTGACTGTTTCACAGCACGCCTGTGTTTTTCTGCTTTTATCCAGTTATCAATTTTCTGCCCTTCTGCCTTCTCAATTTGTCTCCGTTTCAGCGTCTCACCAAATACTTTCCTCAGATAATTGCTGAAGGCACTGGTGCCACGTGTGGCTCATGAAATGGAAAGTCAAACCAGTAGTGATGTGGAAGTTTGCTGATAAAGAATAAATATAGAGATAAAAAATAGAAGAATTAAAACGTTGTCTTCTGCTTATGATAAAGCCTCATTTGAGCAGCATAGGACTCTATCTCTCTATGTTGTGTGTATTTGTGTGTGTGTGGGGAATTGTAATCACAGTACGTGTGTATGTCAGGATTGCGCATAAGGGGGTCATTGTGTCAAGGTGACGCATGGATGGATGTTTTTGTCCTTTCCTTTTTAATCCAAAAAAGACGGTCATACCAACGTAATAGCTTCCATTATGCAGCGCCAGTCTAGTGCCACAGATACCAGGATATGGCCATTGCCCATTGCCCTGTGCAGCTGTCCTGTTTCTGTCCATTGTCATGGAGCCTTAGCCAGTGCCTGATCCAGTAGTTGTCCCATCACCCTCTGGCATCACAGAGCCTGAACCAATGTCCAATTCTTCTGTTGTCATTCAGCTGCTGGACGGTGCCATGGAGCCTCAGCTGTCTGCCCTGCAGTGTTACTACCACCCAGCCCAGCATCATTGACCCTGAGCTGTCCAGCAAAAGGCCATTCACCTGAGCAGCACTTGAGGACCAACGAATTCCCCACCTTAGCCTCATCACCTTACTCACACACCTGCTCCAAAAACCTGCACCAACCTCTCATACCAGTAAGTTTCACTCAAGCCTTAACCAGACCATCGCTGTTACCTTCCAGAAAAAAACACTTTTTGAAGATGTGTGAGCAACGTAGTATTGTGGGAGGCATTAGCTCAGTGGGTAGAGCTTCCGCTTGGGAACCGAGGTGCCCCTGAGCAAGGCACCAAACCCTCAATTGCTCCCCCCTCTGTAATGGGTGGTAATGTGATGTAAGTCGCTTTGGACAAAAGCGTCTGCTAAATGCCCGTGATGTAATGGTCACAAACAATTTGCAATGTAGTAGGAATACCAGAATCAAGAGTTTGTGCCAAGTCACAGCACAAATATACAACATTGATTGTGTGACTGATTAAGTCAACATTCATGTTTCTTAACAGCTCCACGAATGTCAGTTTTGTCATTGTCATAGGCATCTTAAAGTACCAAGTCAAAGCCTAACACAAATGTCTGAATCTGATGCCTGGAGTAATGTAAAATCCAGAATTTTGAACTTGACAAGTTGTATTTGTTTGATCCCTCAGATATCACTCCGTCACAAGAAAGGTATTTGAAGTCCTTCAACACCCTCTTCCTCTTTGTATCAATCAGTATGGAGCACCAGATCCTCATTAGATTAGTGAGAATAGATGGAAGCTCTTACGTCTTTTTTCTGACTTCTAGTAAAATGGATAAATTAAATAATCACACAAGAGTATTCTGGATCATTACAGACTAATCTCATGAAGTGTGTTCACTCTGAAAACTGACAAAAATACTTGACTTAATACAAAATTAAATTCTCAGATAACCACAACAAATTTGTGTTTTATCATTGATTTATATGGACTTTGGACTCTATGTCAGGAGTGCTGTCAGCAGGTGATTATTGTGGAATAAACCCACTAGGGTCTTGTATTGATTGAGCAGACATTAAGTATTTTTTGACCATTCAATCATTTGATTATCATATTACCCTGCTTAATATAGTATAAACATTTAAAATGAATTTATTAGTTATTAATTTGCACCCACGGAGAAAAGTAGTCCAACTGCTGTTAATCTGCGGTAGTCATGCAACTCCATTTCTACATTTAGCAAGTGTAGCAACGTCAAACTTAGTTAGCAGCCTATTTAGATTTAAAGATAAGGAGCTAATTGCACATTTCTTGTAATTATGAAATGCGACATAGTAAATGGGACTTTTTTTAGGATGTTGATTTCTTGTTGTTTTATAGTTTCGAAACCTGACATGCTTTCTTGTCAGGCAACGGCACAAAGTCCGTGCTAGTTTCTAGCAGAGGTACTACTTTGGGATCTAGCTAGGAATGCTTGCAGTCAGTGGCGTTGTAATGCAAAGTAGCTTGGTTGTGTGAATCAGTCATCCAGCAAACCTCTAGTTTGCTGGATGACTGATCCATCTACCACCGGTGATTATTAAGTGCTCTGTGTGTGCTTGACTGGTGTGTCTCTGGTTTCCTTGATACGAAAATATTAGTACTTTTCATTCAACTACATTTATTCCATTACAGCAGTAACCAGTTACTTTGCAGGTGATGACTTTGCATGGGTTCAAGCTGTCAATAGAGACAGCCTGAGGTCCAGCTAAATATAAGCCTGATGATAGAGAGAATGATAAGAGACATACCCACACTACACACACACACACACACACACACACACACACACCTCTTCTTATTCTCAGGGGTTAGCCTTTTGAAATCATTCCCTTCATATTCAGTCATACTGATTCTCACAGATGAGCATCACAGTCACACAATTTAAAAAATGAGCCACTTAAAGCAGTTCAGCTACTTTGGCTGCGTGTGTTCTATTATTCTTCCCTTCTTTTCCTCTTTGGAAACTGTTGCTCAGTGAAACCAAATCTCTAATCAGCTTAGTCGTGTTGATGCATCAGACAGTTTTAATCAGCGGTATTGAAAAGAAAGCAGCTCAGTGCTGAGGTGTTTGGAAAAGGAAGGCACCCATCGAGGAGAGGAGAGGAGGGAGGGGCGGTGAGAGAAGTGATGGGGGATGAAGGGAAGAACCCACATTCCTTTTTCTAATTAATCCCACCCTATCCTAGTTTTCTTTTTGAGCAGCAAATTTTAAAAAAAAACATCTTTAGCAGGTTCTAGCTCTGCATCACTGAATTTGGAAAAGATTTAAATAGATTTTTACTTGAAGAGATGCTGAAAAAAGGTATTTTTCAAACATACAGAGCGGTTTCTTTCCTCTTGGCTTGGCCTTTGTAGTATACCTCTAATCATTATCTTTGTATTGCAGTATCTTGCACCAGGTTTCCCTTGTGTTAGATCTTTTAACGGGTGAATTAGCTTGAATGGTGTCAAGTATGGGCCCCTCTGTTTATTGTAAATATGTGTAAAACAAATATCTGAAACTTGGGTGGAGTGCATTGATTTTGTTTATCCATTTCTGATTACAAAGTACTGTATGCCAACTCGGTGCATTTGTGTTCTTAAAGAGATAAATGAGTAAAATTACTGACTCCAGCAACAATCCATATGACCTGCGCTGATATGATGTTGTGATTTATTGAGTCAGGCTTGTTTGGATAATCATGGCTGGATGGTTCTGTTATTTTAATATTTAATGTACCATTGTTGAGTGCTATATGATGTGTGTAGGTGGCATTATTACATATTAAAAGTGTTTTTGGTCTATCACAAATCATAGCACAATACTTTAAATATAATTTTGCTAGTTTGTTATTTTTTAATCTTATATCAGGAACATGGGCAATCTCCATAAATGCGTTTAATAAATATACAGTTATGGCTGATCATTGTTCAGAAAGAAAATATCCATGAAAAAAAAGAACTAAGTAAATGTTGACAAGTTTAAGCAAATCACCATTAATTCACTAAATCACACCAAGATTATTTTGGTAGACTTAAAACATTTCAGCAAAATATTGAAATTTTCATTTGAATTCAAGCACATTCTCATTTGCAAATCAGCGTCCGTGCAGCTTGTCAGGGACTCAAATTTTACAATTAACTTCATTTAGCCTTGAAGAAACATTGTGAGCTTTTAGAAATTTCAGTTTTCAAGTACGCAGCATATTCCAGACACGGAGACAGTACACACATCGACATCATTTCAAAATTCATATTTGTTGCTCAACAAATACAACGGACTCCAAAAAATGTTGATGGCCTGTCTTGTGTATCCAGGGTGTCAAAGCTACTGCATCTTTTCAGACTATTGACATGCTCAGACTATATTATTTTGCTCAGATTTTACATTTCCAAACAAACACAATTCCCCCACATGCTAATTTTACTCTTTTTCTCTTCTGTTTTTTTTCAGCAAACAATTATGTACCTAATTGTTGAACTGCAACTGGCATCGCAACAGGCGGGGTGTTGACACTCCCCCAACCCATGACAATATTTATCACCTTGTTTGTTAATTAAGACAATACAAGATAATAATTGGAATAAAAAAGCCCAACAATAACAACTCTCTAACACAAAGTACTGAAGACCTTCAGAAGGCTTCACAGGGAATCAAAAACGTCATAACTTTAGCGCGTGAGTTCACTCATTTCTGACGAGTTCAGCTTGAGACTACAGCACAGGTGTGTTTATCATTCAGTGGATGTTCTGACAGCAGAATCTCTATGCCTACCGAGTGTCTTTCTGGCAGTGGATGTGTTTGCTGTCTTTACTTTGGTAGATGTTGGAGGTCCTCCTTGTCGTCTATATTATGTTGACCAAGCCATGATTGGACAGGATCAGGCTCAGAGATCTGTTTTCATGATTGATCGCATCCACTTTTGACCTTCTTGGAGCAGTTCAACACTTCAATCAATGTGGTAACTTTTATCAATGTCTTTATTGTTAAACATCAGTACATTTTTACTGTGTAATGCAAATTATTGTAGAACAAAATAATAATATCAGATCCTGACCAGCATCTCTTATTTATAACAACGTGCACACATAAAGGCCTTCTTTTTCTGATGAGTAATTGTCAACAAAGCCACCAGAAGGATGTAGATTGACGTTCTATCAGCAGTTTGTAGTTTGTTTGCCTTGTTAATCTGCTGTCATGCACGCCGGCTCCATTGGTCAACTGAATTAAACTCTGTGCAAACATCACCAGCCTGTAATGCAATTGTATGTTCTCTCATGCACATCAGAGTGGTCAGTTATGACTGGCTATTCTCACATTTGACTGTAAATGAAACCATGTGGAGGTTTAAACAGACAATTGTATTTCTCCTAATTTGGCAGTGGCTTTTACACTGTAGTTCTTGTTCATTCGATGGCGATGATGTGAAGATGAAGAAGGAGTCTTCGCTGACAGTGTCTTGCTTGTATAATAAAGGTTTATTACAAAGAAGTACAGCATCAAAACAAGCACCATGGATTGCCTGTGAGAGGTTCCGAAGCCAATATGAATCTCTCCCGACACCTTTGTCCCGCACCTTTTTATAGCATGCTTGTTGTTTTGAAACTATGTAAGACATCTGCATCCCATTCTCTACGGAGCCCTGAACCTTGATCCATTCTCTATGGATCTCTAAACCGTGACTCATTCTCTATGGACCTCATTTCCCTCTCAGTAGACATGTGTGAACACATTTCATGTTGCTGTGGGAGTTGAACAATTTTATTTGCGATTAGAGGAGCTGCTAGTGATACTGATCCGTTTTTCTTGAACCCACTCTAGTTTGTGTACATGTACATGCCCCCAGCCACTAAAATAGACAGAGCACTGGCACATCTTTGCCACATGATGCCGTTAACTTTGATATGTAACATGATTTGCCCAAAAAAAGGCCCAGAAATTGCTATAATTTAGAGCTCTGATCAGACTTTTAACAGCTGATCTGTCACAGATTTGCTGTCATTGGAAGTGTTGCTCACTAATAGCATTGTATAGTTCACTCAGTGTGTCCTTACACTGGTTTCACACTGCCTGTGTATTAGGGTGGCCAGACGTCCGGCTTTAGGCCGGACAGTCCGGCTTGTCAATGCCCTGTCCGGCGTCCGGCGCAGCAAGCCGGGCGCGTATTTGTCCTCCTTTTTTAGGCACTACCCACACAGCAAAAAGACTCCACGGACTCCACGGTATCGCGGCTTCCGAAGCGGACCCGCGAAAAGGACCTGCAATGTCGAATCCGCTGATTGGCTAAGAGCGGTGTCAGATAAATATCCGCTATATCATTGGTTAAAAACTGAAAACAAGGCTCCACAAGTGTGCGTCAATTTCACTTATTACTGCACAGAGGTGTACAAGGAGTTCATTGGAAACAAAAAAAACTGTTGGATGCCTCCAGGAAAGAACAGAAGTATTGCAGATAGACAATCAACTATTTTGGTGAGTAGACTAGTCTTATGATTTCACTGAGGGGCTACATGAAATATTCATATTTATTGGGTTGGAAACAATAAATATTTTTGAAGGTTGATAACAGTATTCTTGCTATGTCTTTATTTGTACCAGTCCCTGCAGGAAATAAACAGGCCGAGGGGCAGTGGGGGCTTGGAAGCCATGATGACAGAGGGGCTGTTGTCTCCTGAGCTGCTACATGTGAAGAGACCCAAATACTGACACACACACGCACGCACGCGCGCACGCACGCACGCACGCACACACACACACACACAGATGAAGACACTAAAGACAAGTCCCCAAATGACTGAAGCACTTTAGAAATGCTATACTTTTTGAGCAGTTGAATGTAAATGTTGTTTTCTTTACAATCTCCTTTGTTGTTAACATAGAAGGTTATTTATGCTTTTCAAAAAAGCATTTTTTTATTATTATATATGTTACCTGTTATGCCACTTTGTGGCACAAAAGATTCATCTCAGTTTTGGAACACCACAATGTATTGAATAAATTCAAATACTGTGAACAAACACTTTTTGACTTTTCATTAATATTTTTTCCTATTCAGCTACACAAACATCTTCAAACCACACAAAATTGTATTGTAAATGAGAGTATACCAGAGTCCTATGTACACCATGGTAATTTATTGATATGCCGCATAATGTCCTCCTTTTTGGTGTTATGGAAATGGTCACCCTACTGTGTATGCGTATTCAATCTATGTATACTTAAAAAACCTTATCATTACATCAATAGTGCATTAATATTGTGCCCACAAGCCATTATTTAGCCAAATTCAGCTTGGCTAATGGAATACTGAGTAGGCATTGCTCAGTATAAGTATAGCTCGCTGTAGGCTACAAAATATAGCGAAAGGATGCACAAAGCGCACACGCAAGATCCCCGTGCTCAGTGCTATGGCTTACTGCTCGCCGTCTGTAGAGTAATGGCAACATTGATTGCATAAATACTATGCATGCTTCTACACTGCATACGCCAGCAGTGTGAAACCACTGTTAGCAATAGCGCTGTAGGATATACATACAACCAATTGGTGTGAAGTCCCTCAGCAGATGGTAAGGCCAGCATTCCATGACCATAAATTCCACTTGATATAAGCGTGTTTTAAGACACAACCATATGCTTTGTTGATGTTAACACCCAGAAGACCCTGGTTTGTCTTAGCGGAGAGTCATTCAACTTCCAGTTCCGGCGCTGTGCAAGCGGCAGCCAGCAACAGTTGCTCTCTCTCTCTCTTTTCTAGCTTTTTAGCTGTTTACTACTAATGTTTGTGTGTATTTTGTTACCTTCTCGGTAAAGTAAGAGTTGACTAGTGATTCCCTTACATCACATCACAATGCTGTGGAAAGTGGTCTCCATTGTCCTCATTTTTGGGACACTTCCCCTCAACCGTGTTGCCGTCTCACCCAACACTAGCGCGGAGCCATTGTTTACACGCGCACGCAGACCAAAATCCCCAAGCAGTTGAAGAGGAAGTAAAGGGGATGCAAGGCTGGAGTGAAACTCCGGGAGAATAAACAGAGATACAAACCGTATCTCCATTCGGTCACCATGGGGAACGTGAGATCGCTAGCAAACTAAATTGACGAGCTAGTGGTCTTGTTGAAGACTCAGCAGGTGTATCGTGAGAGCAGTGTTTTGTGTTTCACGGAGACATGGCTCCACAAGGTCATCCCATACTCCAATGTGAATGTTGACGGCTTCCAGACTGTTTGGGCGGACAGGGTTCACAGAGAGAGTGACAAGGTGGGGTACTTGCTATTTATATAAACAACAAATGGTGTAATCCAGGACATGTCACCGTGAAAGAATGTGTTTAGCCCGGACATTGAACTGCTAGCTGTGAGTCTGAGGCCGCATTATTTGCCGCGTGAGTTCTCCCATGTAATCCTCCTGGCTGTTTACATTCCTCTCTTGGCCAGCACGTTGCTCGCGACCGACGTCATCCATTCAGCCGTCGCAAGATACCTGGGGACTTTAATCTCTCTGGCAGCGAAACTGCACACATTCAAGCAGTTTTTGGACGGTCCAACCAGAGACAAACACTGGAACCTGCAGTATGCCAATGTTGAGGCAGCGTGGCCCTTCCTCCACTGGGATGGTCTGATCATAACCTGATCAACCTGCAGCCCCTGTACAAGCCTCTCATCCAGCAGCAACCTGTGACTACAAGGACGGTGAGGAGATGGTGCTGCTGTACACTGCTTTGAGGTTATCGACTGGGATGTGCTCTGTGACTTGCATGGAGAGACATTGATGATCACTGTCTAACAAAATACATCCACTTCTGTGTGGACAGTATTGTTCCCAAAGAGACTGAACACTGCTTGCCCAACAACAAACCTTGGGTGACCAGAGACATCATGGCCGTCTTAAATGAGAAGTAGAGGGCCTTCCAAATCGGGGATAGAGAGGAGATGAAGCGCGTCCAGAGGCTGCTGAAAGAGGAGATCCAACAGGGCAAGGACAGCTCCAGGAGGGGGCTGGAGGAGAAGGCAAAACATGCATCGCGAGCGACTTGTTGGAGACCCCTGGCCTAGTGTTTCACTCCACTTCACTTCAGCACTATTCAAACTAAACTGTTTGAATGCTTGACTGCATTTGCTCCGTTGAAGTAACGTTGAGCTGCTGCTGGTCAGAGCCCATGTTACATTCACAGATGACCAGAAGCAACATGTGAGTGGAGCAGCATTTTAAGAAGCAAACAGAAGTCTGGTCCCTTCTGCGTTCCACTTGAAAGTGCAACCTGAATGTGGTAAAATAATGCCTTGGGACTTTTAGGCACACTGTTGACGTAGTGATAACAAGGGGTGGCGAAGTCATGCAGCTCTTTGCCAGCTGATGTGGGGCTCGGCTCTAGCTCAAGAGCTGACTCATTTTTCTCTTGGTGTACAAAAATGTCATCTTGTGAAATAAACATCCAAAATGTATATGCTATATTTGGCAATACAGACAAAAAGCTGTTAATGTAATATTTATTCATATATGTTTTGTCATCACGCGATCTTGAGAGATGTCTTTAAGTAACGTTATGAGAGCGTGTGGCTCCTTTAAGAAGAGAGAAGCAGGTAATCGTGTCTCAGTGTGTGTGTGTGTGTGTGTGTGTGTGTGTGTGTGTGTGTGTGTGTGTGTGTGTGTGTGTGTGTGTGTGTGTGTGAGTGTGTGTGTGTGTGTGTGTGTGTGTGCGAGGACGAGCGAGAGAGAAAGACTGGTGGTACGTAGAGCGTTGGCGGGAGCAATGAATGTTATGGTTACAGGTAAGAGTATGAAGATATGAATGTAGTGTGCCAGCGACTGGTGAAACTAAAGCTGCCAACGTTAATGTTCCAAACATGAAACATTCTAATGTGTGCACACAGTCTCAGAGTGTTACTAGCCAGACTAGCAGTAGCTATTGACAGAATCGCCAAGGATGCAGGAATGCTTAAAACTAAACGAAAATATGAATTTGAACACTGGACGTTTAGCTGTAGGGTTGGGTCGGTCTCTCGCTAACTCTCTTCCCATCCGCTCTCGCTGGCAGTCACTGGGCAGCTCCTTGTTGTGCCTTGCTGACACACTGCGCTTTTTGTTTATAGTTTGAACGTTCTTTATTAGTTCATCTTTAAGCACTTAACCTGTGTGGGTTAATACTTTATCACAACACACACAACAATCTCAAACAATTGTCTTTTGTTTATGGTTCTTTTCCCATCACTTATGTGTTGTCAGGGTTTTCTTTATTTGTTTTCGGTTTTTTTCTAGAGAAAGGGAGTATTTTACCATCACCTTGCTCTCCTGTATTTTGATTGTTTCTCTTCACCTCTTCTCTATGGCTCTTATGTTATCTGGAACCATTTCATGTCATTATTGGTAACAGTGTTGCTCTTGGAAATGGTGTTGGGTTTTGTTGTAGCTCTTTAAGCTGGACTGGTTAGCCACCCCTGGTATATACAGACTGAATGAGCATTTTAAAGACAAAATCATTGTAGCTCTCTGTACGCTTCAAAACACAGCCCAAACACCCCGAAGCAACAGGATGCACAAGAGGCCTCATGCAGGACTCCCTTGCACTGTGGAGAGTAAAGCCAACAACATTTCATGGAAGTTTGAACAGTATTAGCAGCACTGATTATCTGCTCTGCCCCACAGCAGTGTGAAAGACAAATGCTTTCCAGCAGTCACATAAGCAGTGGGTGTGGGACGGACATACAGAGTGCAAAGCTTCCAAACATCCATCACACTGCTGTTTGGTCATTTATTCTAAGCACCCTTTTAAAGTGTTTATGATGATTAATATTTTGCTCACCTTCACTTGTCTTTCAGCAACAGAAGACAAGGACAGTTCATCCCTGCATGTTTCCCCTGTCTCCCTTTAGTCATTCTGCTCATCTCATTCCCAGCCCCTCTCGATGACACACACACACACACACACACACACACACACACACACACACACACACACACACACACACACACACACACACACACACACACACCTTCATCTTTTCTCATTAAGCCCTGGCTGACAAGCGGAAGAGAAGGAAGCATGGCTTCCATCATTGTAAGGACATGGATAATTTCCACAAACAGAAATTACACAAAGCAAGCCAATTTCAATTCTAAAATGTAACAAATGACTCCCATTTCCAATTTCGATTCAGCGTATTATCTCCTCCTTTGGTCTACAGACCAAGGTCAAGGCAGCAATCGTTTTTTGCATAAATTCCTGGTCTCACAATGTACCAGTCTGCAAATATTTGCCTCATCCCCATTGAAAAGACTTGACTCTTGTAGAGGTGATTAAATAAAAAAGAGCCTTAATGCCAAAGTGGCTCCTCCTGCACAATATTGATGTACAGTGAAACTTGACTTGGAGGAAAACTGCTGTAGATTCCTATTTTGGCCTTTGACCTCATTCTATTCTAGACTTTGCATGTCTTTACCACAATTCAGAAAATATTCACCAAAAAAAGTATTAATATTATCTGGAAGTTTACATACAATTTAAACTTTTTTTTAGGATGATGGTGATGATTTACATTCTATATAATGATAGAGACCTAATCATTTGCATCTTTTTTTCAAATACGGCCTGGAAAATAAGGGTCACAATTGGCTTTGTTAGAGTTTAAGCACTTGTGGTGGTGTGGAGACAGTGGATGATGGATGAATCTTGTGGCACAATGTGAAGACAAGGAGGATGAGACGAGACGTGGTTGTTGTGCATTAACTCTCCGTGAATCCTGGAATGACAATCGCATTTAAAGACCGGAATTCCTACAACCAACCAGTTTAAGGAGTATAAAATGCGTGAATATGAGGAGCATTTACTGCTTCGGAAGGTGGCAATTTATGAAAGAAGATGAACCCAAGTGTGCTGAAATGGGTGAAACGTTGTGGCCGGGGGGGGTGTGTAAGGCTAGATCTGGTGGCAGAGAGCAGTTTTAGTATCCATTTTGGCATGAAATTAAACTTGCACTTCCATTTCCTTCCAGTTTGTGCAATTTTTGCTTTAGTCGGCGGGGATGCATTGACGGAAATGTTTAAAGTTGCATAAAGCCCTGGTCTCTGTGATGGCGTTGACTCCTCACCTTCAAGTAAAACATTCATCTGGCCCACCAAAATGCATTTTAAAGGAATTACAGCTCAGTCTATGCTGTGTTAGATTAGCACAGCAGGAGGATCAGAGTGGGTTTTCCCTGAGATCTACAATAGCAGTTTTGCCTACATTTGGCTTATGCTGAATCTTCTATAAATGTTTCCACAGAACAGACATTTCTGACTGTCATACTCTATGTAAATGTATCAGCACTTCTAATTACTGTGACAGGTGTTACTGTTATGGACTTTCTAAATGGGATTTGATCTCAGGACAATAGGCCTCCATTCCCATTGTCTGGCACTAACAATGTTTCAGTAGCATATGCAACCACTGCTTCTTTCAGTCTCTGTATTGTGGAAGCAGACCTCTCCCAGGTGGGCAGGGACTTCTCTAACAAGCAGTTTTCATTAGCACATGTGAACCAGCTGTACCTCCCTCATGTGAAATTTCAATCATCCTAGCAGAGAACAGCAGCTTTTCCAAAACAAATCAGTCCCTAATTGAATACTAACCAAAAAAAAAGACAGGCTGACAGAGGAAGCAATTGCACAATAGCCGTTCGTTCTGTCTTTACAAGCAGAATTAACTATAATTTATTATAGTATATAGTTATCGAAGCAACTGTATGTTGCTTCAATAACTATATAGTTTTTCTCCATTGCTTCATTATCATCCCTATAACACTATTAAGTCCGGTAAAGATGATTTAAAAACTCCAAACTGAGATCTACTTCTATTACCTCCCAATACTATTTTTTCCAGACCTCTACTCATCAGGGGTCTGCTGACAGCTGCCGGCCTCTCCCTCCATCATTCCTCGTGATCAAATCCCATCTGGCTTTCAAACTCTTCAGTCTTTCATTCCTCTCTCCCCGCCGTCTTTGCACACTCCACATCTTGTTATAGTCTTTTATTCCTCTTGCTTCCCAGACTTTTCTGTTTGTTTGCTCTGTCTGCATGAAAACACTCCAAATCCCTCTCTCTTTATCCTTCACACACTCTTACTTCCTCTGCCTCTCTCTCTCTTGATTTTGCTCGATCCTAAATTCCTTGCAGTCCCATGTCGCTGCACACCTCTCTCTCCCTCTTTTTAAGCCCCCCTCATTCTTTCTGTTTCCCTTTCGTTGTCAAGATTTGTCCTTCCTCTAATCACATGTCTCCATTGAATGATGGCTGTCTCGGTCTCAACTGACAGCCGAGGTCAGATTCTTTCTCCCTTTGCCACGGTGTTAAATAGTGTTTTCTTGTTAACTCCAGGGAATGGCTAAAATGTCCCTTGTTAAACAATTAAACACTTATTTTAATGGGCATGCCAATCAAAGGCGTGGCTGAGTGTCCTGACAAAACTCTTGAAGGTGATTCAACTGAATTAGCTGCTTCAATACAGGACGGAATTCTCAGTGAAGGTAAAAGCTGTTCATTCAACTCACTGAATGAAACCTAAAGAAGTTATGCAGATTCACCACATTTCTATTGTGGTGTATCTGATGCAGTGTATCACTTAATGCATTAATTTCAATGTTGTATCATTAACAGATACAACATTGTAGAGTTATGCTGTGCAAGCAGTAATTACATAATTGTATCATAGGGCATACTTAAATCATTACCACCCTACACTGCCTCTTTCCTCATCCCATGTAAAAATAGCGAAATTAAAATGTGTACATCATGTAATGTTTCCCAGAATGGCCAAGTCCAGATGGAGACAAATGTCTGACTGAGCAAAAAAAGAGTTGCTCTATGAAAATAACAAACTTTCCAACGCAGGTACAAACTGCTGCTTAACAACATTCAGCAAAGTCCTTGATGCATCAAAATAGTATAAAAGTTGCACTGAAGATGAAGAAATAACAATAAATCAGAGGTAAAGGAGAGAAAATATCCTAAACATGGGCAAGACGACAATAAAGTGAGAAATATCAAAGAATATAGTCAGACATAATAGAGTTAACAATGTGAGTTTACTGGTTAGGTATAGCTGCTGCTGTCAGCCTAGTGTAACACCATAAATTGATGATGTATGAGATCATGGACAAATAAAGTTTGTAATACACTGAATATAGTGTGTGAGTTGCCAGTTTGCCTCCAGAGCACTGCCGAGGTGCACGTGAGCAAGGCACCAAACCCCCAACTGCTCCCTGGGCGCCGTAGAATGGCTGCCCTGCACCCCCTCTGTAATGCATGTGTTTGTGTGTGTGTGATATGAGGGGGTGGAAGTCAGATTTCAATTGCATGCGATTTGCTGTGAATTGCAACACGATGATTAATAAAGTATCTTGAATGCCCATTACTACTATTGAAAAATATGCCAAACCTATACTTGTGTGGTAACCAAAGAAAATGAAACAAAATGACTGATATTTTTCTACAGCGTGGTTGGACCTTTGATGACAGTGACAATGATGGCAGGATACTTCAGAGTAAAGCTGCTTCTCTAAAAAGGGTCATTTGAAGTACATATGGCACCTATTAAGGTTTATACTTCACTTTAATTAAATGTGAGCAGATGTGTGTGCTTCTGACACACTTGATGGATGACTAAAGAGGGAACTGTGAAGGCTTGATGAGCTTCACCCTCTATTGCGCCGGTTGTCATCGTCACTGCTCTGCTGACATGACAAAAGTTGCCATTGCTGCCGCCCCATGTTGCATAGCATGAATTCTAGAGAATGTATGTAAGAGAATGAACACATGGTAGTTGTGGCAGCCATCATATCCTCTAATACACACCTGGGCCAAAGAGAAACAGTTGAAGGTCGGGTTGCCTGGTCAGACCCAAACATAATGGCAGATAAAAAGACTTTGGGCCCCCACAAACCTCTTTTGACAGCTTCCTGCATAGAACAACAGATAGAAAAGGATTGTGAACACCTTTAATAGAATCGCTGAGTATGTTTTAATTTCACAAAACCCTATTAAAGATTTGATGTACCTCAGTTTTGATTAAAAATTTTGATTTGTGACATTTTTGTCTCCACAATTTGCAAAACGACCGGGTGATTCTACTGTCACTCTTTGTACAACGTGTCCTTCTCTGCACATGCCCGGGGCTTGTGATAATCATTTAATGACACACAGTGGGTGGTGTTGTCCTCTTAATGAATTAAGTTGTCACTGTCACATGCATTAATCACATCTCAGGCGTTGCATCTGTCTCTGCGTGTCACATCTGAGAACTAAGCTGTGGCTCTGACATAAATGAAAAAGAATAACCTCTGAGGAGCAGCCAGCCCTTCAAATGGCCGTGTATTAACCAAAGTGATGAACCGCAGTCGCTATGGCGATTTAGCACAAGTGAGGTGAGAATGGTGGCACCACAGGAAAGGCTATGGGATCATTAAAATCAAAAGACACCACTAATGCAGTCAGCAAATTTTATTGCAGTATGCTAGCTAGTGTACGTCACAAGATCTTTGGCTTGCTAAGGTAACATTTTGGCCTGAGGCTGGCACAGGAGCAGCCCTCAATTAGGCATCCAGAATGGAAATGGTTCGTCCTCTCAGGAGCACAAACATGGACAGGGAGGTCTACAGCAATCTGACAGAGCTCATTCGAATTTGATATTTAATGTGCACAAATGGACAATTTGGTTACAGGTGGCACAAGAGGAAAGGTCAGGGGGTCACCGAAGCCATTAAATTATTTGGCTGCAAAAAATTGTAAAGGAGGACAAAATTAGGGCAAATGGAAAAGAATAAGCTGTGTGAAGTAAGTGAAGTGTACTGCCAGGGCTAACAGTTCTTTTAGAGTTCTTCTTTAGAGTTTATATATCGTTATACTATATACAGTTTCTGTATACTGTAGTTTTTGGTTTTTACAGGGATCCCAGACTTCACTTCTTGTTCGTTTCTGTCTGTCTTTCTCTCCCTATCGTCCTCCTTTTCTCTTTATCCATAATGTATAAGGCAGAGTCAAGACAGGTATTTTTCTTCAGAAAAACATTTTCTACAACAGCGATACAGTGATGTCATTGTGATTTCACAATCATGTCTCAACAGACCACCTTTGCAAATACTCCTTCTCAAACGTTCATGCTTTCGCTGTCTCTACCAGTGTAAGACACAGACACACACACACATTCACAGTCCTGTAAGCACCAGTCTAAAGTCATTTTACAACAGTCACTTTAAAAGGTCAAATACAAGAATAAGTTATTGTGTGCGTGCATGTGTAAGTGTGTGTTTGCGTGAGGGTTTGGAGGTGGGATGTAAAGATCCAAATTGATGATGACAAAAATAAGTTGCCTTGGCATTTAACGACTACAAGTTCATTAAAATAAAAAAGCTCACAGCAACAATGTAGCTACAAACCGGTGTGTCATATTACACTATTTTGTTTGCAACGTTTGCATTAACTTTTGCATCACCAGGTCATTCAACCAAAACTGTTTATTTCTCATTGGCAGCTCATTAGCTTTTTGGTAGCAGCACTCATTTTTTGTGACATTATTTATCATATCACTGCTTTTAGTGAAAGAGGAAGAACAAAAACATTTAGAAACATTGATGATGTCAAGGGAAATATAATTAAACAGCTATCAACCGCGAGAAAGACTGGCATGAAAATGATTTAAAATGATTTAAAACTTGTCTGAAGTATGCTAACAGCATGCCTTGTGTTTATTGTAACAAGATAAATAAGCTTAATTTTCAGAGGTCCTAAATCAAAATGACAGAATGAGTGAAAGCGATAAAAGAAACACACTGAAATCCTGTGAATACTGCAACACATACAAATGGAGTAATCACAAACATGTGCAGATAGAAGTCCTAAAGTACGAATTTGGAAAGCAGACAGAATGAGAAAAATAAGGTCTAGTGATGTCATAATGGGTTTCCAGATGTTGGTGTTTTCACATTTTTGCTGTTTGCACAGGTCCTTTGATGTTTATGTTGTTACTTTTATATATAAATATCATATATCATATTAGAGGATCATTTGTGAATGGTGTACAATACGGACAATGTGTGCATATTGGTGTTGATGTTGAGGTGTTCATGGGACTCAAAAGGCTATTTGGGCCACTTGGCATCTATCCAACTCTTAACACTCAGACAAACAACATTCCCTTTTCCTTTAAGTTTGCTCTTTTACCAAGGATTTGTTCATTGTGTCTGTACTCTCATTACATTACGATCATTTGGCAGACGCTTTTATCCAAAGCGACTTACATTACATTACATTACCACCCTTCGCAGAGGGGGGAGCAATTGAGGGTTTGGTGCCTTGCTCAGGGGCACCTCGGCAGGGGCTTGAACCGGCGACCCTCCGATTCCCAAGCGGAAGCACTACCCACTGAGCCACTGCCTCACCCAGTCCAAAAGTGTTCCACCAGTGTCCTCAATTTAGTTATTGGTCTGATCCCTCTAAATTGTTGTTTAAAGAAAACCACAATATCTTTTGGAAGAAGAAAGCGGCAAAAGTTTGGGAAAGGTGGAGGACACTCCAAAAAGGATAGTTGGGATTGCGGAATAGCATGTCAGACACATGTAGATTCTCTTTGGTGCTCCTGTAGGTAAAACATTCATACCAAAAGCAGGCTAACATGTCAAAAAGTCATCACTTTGACCACACACTGTAAAATAACATAATTCTTACAGTAAATTATTAGAAAAATGTCTTTGTGGCATTCAGTATGTTAAAGCAATCAGCAGTAAAATGAGGATGAATGTGTGGCTACAGCGAAGCCTAATCCCATCACCACCAACACAAGACGCAAGTTCATCTAAAGAGAAAGGGACACAGACAGACAGGTAGGTAGGTGGCTTTCACAAATGCCATTGACATATCTTTACATATTACAGATTTCCTAACATTTGACGCCTTTGAAAGTTAGATCACATTCTAGTGATGCAACGTTGATAGCATCACTGCAATCTACTCCGAATCTGAGATCATCAGGTACTGTGCGACTCAACACACTTTGGCTTTCACTACAGCAAGTCAGCTTCATACAACCATCAAGGATAAAGCACTTAATAACTGCAAAAGCACAGCGATTCTGCATTCCATAATTTGGTATTACCATCATCAGTTTTCAATTTATTCATTATGCAATTAAGTGACATCTCATTCTTGTTATTTCCTTTAATTAATTCCGTTCGATTCAATTCCATTCCCTTCCATTATTATTGTCTGAATGCAGTCAAATTCTTGATCATTCCAATTTTATTTCCACATTCTGTCCTGCTCATCATTTTATGAGAGGAAATAATACTATCAAGGTCTTTGGGCAGAGTTAATATTCCTCTAATCATATTTCATGTTTATTTTTTCAAATACAAATTCATGTAGCCACAAATTGTATGAATGCATTCATGTGTATGCCTGTGTGAGTTAATACAAACCTGAGATTTCCTGGATTTTTGGCAGCAGTTTTCTCCACAGGTGGCACTCAGTTGCTTTCAACATCCTCTTTTGCACTGGATTGTTGAAGTTGAGGGTGATATACTCTTGGTTTTGGGGAGTGAACTTGGGCCAATCACTGCCTTCAAGTTGTGGATTCCTAACACAAATTACACAGTGACAAAAATGAAGGAAATCAATATCTGCACTAAGTCTCTGCAAAGTGTCAAATAATTTTTTTCATACCCAGTCTTGGCAAAGTTGGCCCAGTGTTTCATAAATTTCTTGGTCATGTTCACTTCATTCTTCGTGTAGCCCAAAGCTGCATTGAGAGGCATTCCAAAGACAAACTCTATCTCATAGCCATGCATCACACCCATCCACTCTGGCCAAGGGTTCGTGGATGAGCGGTGGTCAAACATATACAGGAAGGATTTCCCTCCTCGTTGGGAGTACCTGGAAATGAAATTGTAGTGGATTGGCCCAGAAACAGTGCATACTGAAACTTGGAATTTCCTCTTAATAATTACATCCATATATTCCTATCATTCACCTACACCTGAAGTCTGTAGCTTCACACCTGCAGCACCCTCAAACTGTCTTTCCAGTCTGATTGAAAAAGGATTCTGGGCCAAACTCAATATATGGAATATTTATACAATGTGTCTGATTTCTGAGACAATCTAAAGTTCATGCCATGGATCTTGTGGCTCTTGTTTTCACATATATCCTCCATCTTTATTAGCTATAACTAAGTATCTACTAAGAACTAACTATTAGTTCACCCTAAAACCACACCTTGTGCATTCAGCGCTATACAAGTTTGTTCTTGGCTCCTTTTTTTCCCCATTCACAAGATGCATCTTTTTGTTCTTTGCCTACGCCCAAAAGCCTTGATCTGCCTTGGCACAGTGAAATTACAATCATCAATGTATTCATAATGAATGTTGTGTTGCTTTTTACCTTTGAGCAAACTCTAGCAGAGGGCAGGAGAACATTTGGTCTCCAACCAGACTGCCCAGCAAGTCACGATTTTTTGTCCCATCGTGTTCATCTGCCCAGTTGGTGTACTGTAAGGTGGCAATTTCCCATGTGATATTACTGACACCTGGCGTTGCAATCGAAGCTCCATGAAGGAAATCGGTCCTGCTAATCAGACTCTGTCCGGTAATGGAATATCCAGGCAATCCATAAACTGAGAAGTAGGTTCCTTCATCCTTATTGAGGCCAAACAGCACCTCCTTCTTTGGGAGGCTACCAGTTTGTAGCAAGACCTACAGAGGAGTTGCAGTAGGAGATTACACTGGTGTAATTATGCAGTGAGTGCAGCTTTGGTGATTTGCAGGTGAAAACATGGTGTCTCGGTTGGAGGTGGTAAATGTGCATTGCAATATCACAATAACAGGATTATGTCATAATGCTGCTTGTTTGCTCACTCTATTCTCATAAAAGCAAGTTGTTCAACCAAATGTGTTGAAAGCACAGAAACACCTACTTCAGGTTCATGTGGTAAGAAGTACCCATCAGCATGAGGGACAAAGTCGCTGCTCATGAATGCAGGTTGCCTGATTTCAAATTGCTTGGTTACAATTTCCTTGGGATTAGCCTTCTGCAGACACAGCTCCAGATTAATTGACGGGGACAGAGGACAACCCAGCAGTTTTGCCAGCATCAAGGACCTAGAGGGGGATCGCAACATTGACACAAAACAAGTGAGGGACAGAGAGAGCTCAGAAAAAGAAGGGATAAGGAATGAAGGAAAAGTTGGCAGGAGATTGAACAGAAGCATGGCAGTGAGAACCCAATGGATTATATTTGCACAATAGAATAGACGTTTGTGATAATAAGACCTGTAAAAGTCCCCATCCATGATGAGGTTGTTGTTGGTGCAGGTTCCCAAACTGCATGTCACTGCTCAGAGTGTCATGCAGTTTGTTACAGTGCTGTGTCTGTGTCCACTTGAGGTGGAATACAATGTGGTGACCTTTAATTGTGAAATGGTCCAGATTTGGTTGTTACATTCCCAATCTTGGGTCAGTTGCTATTGACCACAGGACACACAGCTTATCTTCTTGTTGATGTCATTGCCGCCATTTCAGCAGATCTCGGGTTGGATCAGCTGTATAACTGCTGGGTAAAATGTGAGCGGTCATCCTACCACAGTAACTTGACCAAAATTCACCGTCTGTCCGTTGTGTACAAATGTGCATCTGGAACAGGATCACAAAGCATCCATCCAGTCTGAGAGGTGGACAAACAGCATCGCATCCACCTTAGATGGTTTTAGCAATATTCACATATGCTTAAGCATAAGACCTGCGGCTATGCCAGACCGATGACTGAAAACCTGAACAGTAGTTTTATTTTTTATTTTATTTTATATCCCAGGTGGGCCAGGACGGGGTTGTGTGAAGGTGGGGTTGTGTGACTGCGGGGTTGGGTCGGGTGTTTGGGTGGGATTTCTTCTCTTTGTTTATTTATTATTATTATTTTATTTATTTTGTTTTTCTCTTCTCTTCCTATCATGTGATCTGTAGTTGCCTACATTGCTGTTTTCCTGTAAAAACTGTACCTATGGGATCATTGCATCAACATCACTGATGCCATCCTGGACTCTGCTTCCACACTACTGTGCCATGTTCTCACAACCTCCAGCAGCCGTGGCTTCCTGCTGTTTCAATTTCAACCTACTTGTACCTCATATTGCCTATTTTACCTCAGGGTCTCGGAAAAAAAGATAAACAACAACAATTATAATTTTACAACCTTCTTTCCTTCTCTCTATCTCTCTTTCCTTTTCCCTCTCTTTCTGTATAAAAAACGATCTCCAAAATGTCCTACAACTGCGCAATATCATGTCAAATGTTTGCTTCAATAAAAACAATATACCACGTAAACCCTGCGATCGCCTCTGCAAGCTGAAATGCTGGGTATTTTCCAGACTTGTTATTCTCTAGCAAGTGCAACCACTCATTGCACTTCTCTATTATGAATCTAAATCCAAATAATTAAGCTGAAAATTTAGTCCAGCCATGGACAGTTTGAATCATCACGAACCCAGCCTAAACATTTGCAAGACCCATTTCCTTTTAATTTGCTGTTCAATGTTAAAAAAGTAGCACATTGCAGCTTTAAGTAAAAAATCCCAATTAATACAAATGTTTATGTATGTTAAATAACTGTAACTGACTAACAGTCTGGATGATTGATTGAATGAATGATTGAACAGTAAACAAATTCATTGGTGTCAAATACAAGTAACGATTAAAGTAAACAAATAAACACTGAGTTAATCGATAAGTGCACATAAACACTACCTGTCCCAGGCCTCTTTCTTGCTGATTCCAGCCCAGGGTGCATTAGGGGAGCCACTCTGCATCACAGCCCTTTGGAAAAGGCCTTGGCTCCCTGGGGAGAGTAGGTGATAGCCCACCGAAGCTGACCCTGCACTTTCCCCAAACAGAGTCACCTGCAAAGAACCGCAAATCAAGGACGTGAAGTCATTTTTAAGTCAAAAACAGACCTAATTTTGGTGATCATAACAATAATTTGAAAAGAAGAGCCAATATATTAACATTTTATGATTGCCAACATCCGTATGTATCCGTTTCTGTATTTTTACTGTAACTATGGATCGCAAATGCTGTACCTTTGATGGGTCACCTCCAAATGCAGCAATATTTTTGACTACCCAGTTGATGGCCAAGCGTTGGTCCAGTAGTCCTGCATTCCCCCGCATATTATTATTGTGAGGAAGGGCAAGGAAACCTAAAGCCCCGAGTCTGTCGTTGATGAACACAACAATCAAGGTCAGTTGTTTGTTTTTTTAAGTTGTTCCTGGTTGGCAGCATCTTTTGACATAATAACAGGTACCAAAAATATATGGAAGATTATGCACAAGACACATATGGAGCAGTTAGATATTACAAATAAATAGTTTTTGATAAAGTTGGGAGAGGGAATTCTTTTATCTGCACAACAGAAATCCATTTACAGTAAAGCTGAAAGCAAACATGCTGAAATGAAAATGTTTTGGTTTGCACTAATTTCATCAATAGTAATATTTTCATCCTTACCTGTAATTCATTGACACCACAACAATGTCTTCTGATTGGCTCAAAAACCGACCATCATAAATGTCCAGAGAGGACGTTCCTCCAGTGAAACCGCCTCCATAGATCCAAACAAGAACAGGAGCCAGTGGGGAGGATTGAGGCTGGGTTTTGTTGATTTGTGGGGACCAGACATTTAGGTAAAGACAGTCTTCACTCAGAGGAGTGTTTGGGTTCCACATTTCTGCCCCTTTAAATCCTGAAAAGAATGATTGCTATTTAGTCAATTTTGGTTAGTGTGCGTGTGTTTTTATGTGTGTTCGCTCACCCAACTGTGCCCGTGTACACACCCATGTGTGCGTGTGTACATGTGTTACACAACGTGTTTTTCCGTCTGTTATTGCCCACAATATATTTAGTCTGTCTGATTAAAGGAAAGAGACTGATTGAAATGAACAGGCTCCAGCATTTCTGTGATTGATAGATAACCTTATCTCTGTTCCTGCAGGACGTAAGAGGAAACCATAGATGTGAGATTGGTTGTGAAACTTCATTAACTTTTATAGTCCTTTGTTACAAGTATTTAAGTGACAGGGGTAGAGTAAATTAATAAATTCTTTGTTTTGCTGGAAATGAGCCTGTAACAGTGTCCTGACCTCAACTCTGACCCCAACACTCTCTGTAAACATACGTTTGTGTGTCATTTCTCTTGTATTGGGTCTGAAGATGTTGTAAGCACATCGATCAAGGTTGGCTTTCAAATATGCCATGACGTTGTTGTTTCTATATACAGTATATAACAATCCATCATTGGCCAAGCCTCATTCTGTATATTTGGTCAGTTTTAGATTCAGTACTTGGGTGTCGCAGGCATGTGTTTACACTTTCAATTCTACCGCCCGTGTCACAGAAACACTGACCTATAGTTTGTATGGCTGCCTTTTAAGAACATTCCTCCTTATCATACATGCACTATTAGTGATCTATTTACTTTGTTAGATAGATACCATTGGTGTCTATAGTCTGTTGTGTATGTACATCTGCCAAATGAGTAAATGTAAATGTAAAGCACCACTAAAGCTCATAAAACTCAATCCAAGTCTAACAAAGAACACAGGCAAATGATTAAGTTGTCCTCAAATGAACATTGTGTGTCTGACCAAAGTTCACAAGTATGAATCATAGCTCTATATTAAAGTGCAATGTGAAATCTGGATGGAATACCACGCCCTACTCTCATCCTACTGAGGCTTTCATAGCTGCCTATGATTTATTACTATGTTAAAACAGTTTCTCTCATAAAGTTGGACCAAGATTGTTAATTCTGAATTTGGGTTATTAACTAGGTCTATACTGATACTGCAAACTATGCCAGACACACTTTTACACCACCTCTTTTCCTATTTAACACTGCTGATATAAATGTAGAGAGCCCTCTATTATTCTTAATGGCAGTGATATGGACTCTGTTTGTGTTTGCTTTCACGTGCAAAGAAAGCTCTATGCTCTTCACATGCAACACTGCATTTTGGAAAATGTACTTCCAAACCTCCTGCAAGAAGCCAGCTGGCAGGAAAAATGGTTAAATCACTGTGTATCACTATGTGTATCTAATATAGGATAAGCATGCCATAGATTGCTGGCAAAACAGATCCCACCATGCTGAGCATTTCTAACAAGGATACTGTGCTAATGTGTCAATTTGGAGGATATTTTGTCAAGAGCAATGCTAGTAATTCAGGGAGCTATTATTTTATAGCCTTTCAATGACTTCCATAACATAAATCGGTGTGTTTTATGTACAGAAGTACCCAGTTGTGCTAATGTGTGTGTGTGCATGCACATGTACATGTACATTTTTTCCCCCAGAGTGCCGTACCGGGAAAGGTTGTATCTAGCAACTGGTAGCAAGAATTTGAGAATTTCGTTGCATCCCTCACTCCTTCCCATTCATCTGCTGGCTCCGGAGCCCGGAACCTCAGTCCTCCGATGGGTGGTTTTCCATAACGAATTCCAAGAAATGCTCTGATGTGACCTCCTGGTACAGAGACCAACATTCCTCGAACTTTCCCATGCCTGGTATTGATTACAAGGTCATCGTCCGTGGCGAGAGATACTGTGAGGAAATGGAGCACCAGGAGGAGCCAGGTAAAGTTTGCACAAATAGACGCTGTCGCCATGGAGAATCCTGGAAACATGAAAACACAGTGTCATTCACTCAAAAAACATAACTCGATGTATTGTAAGGTTGAAAAATAAGGAACAATGGATGTGTTTGTTTTTAAGTTTGAAGGATAACATTTTCTAAAAAGAGAACACAAATTACTTACCTACATTTTGATCAATATAATGTTTGTGAAGTGTAACTGTGTAACTGTAACTGTGGAGGATCTTCAGAGTTTTGTGACAGTGTAGAGTAAATTGATAAATGTTGGTTTTGCTGGAAATGAGCCTGTTACATATAGGGCTGTAACAATGTCCCAACACCAAACACCCTATGTAAAAATTCTGTATGCATGTGTGGTCACTTCTATATTTGTAATGACTGGTAGGATTTCAAATACGCCTGACAGGTGGTGGTTTCTATAAATAAAAATCTATCTCTGGCCAAGCCTCATTCTGTCTCTTGGGTCAGATGTAGTTACAATACTCACAGTACAAAACGGCTTCATTAAGGGTCGGCAACTGTTTGTCAACGCTCGCACCCTCTTAAATATTATTCTATCCACTCACTCTGGAATCTCACCAGAGACTGTAATTTCCCTGGACATTGAAAAAGCCTTTGACAGGGTGGAATAGGGATACTTATTTGCAGTATTGAAACAATTTGGCTTTCGGAATCAAATTCATCAGCTGGGTGATATTATTATACTCATCCCGACAGGCCAGTGTCTGTACAAATACAATGCGGGATATTGGGAACACAGTTTCAACTTCTCCTCATATTGCCATCTTTGGAACTCCACTCGACTAATGTCATCTATACACTGTGCAAAAATATACGATCAGTTTCACATCTCCGCTTGCCAGACGGCTCCTGTTTTTGTAGTGGAAATCCCTCACCGCTTTCTCTATCTCGCAATGGCTGAAGGACACAATGTTTTTTCTTAAACTCGAGAAATCAAATACACTATGAGGGGACACACCGATAAGTTCTATCACAAATGGCTCCCCCCTTTTTTTTTTCTTGCACCACAGCCCATGATGTGTTCTGAAGCTGTGTTCTGAAGCTGCCTGCGCCCTGTATGATGTCATCCTGTAAGAACTCTACCTTCGAGATCGTCCAACTAACTAATGCCGCTGATGTCATCTAAAACTCACTTATTATAACCTTTGCTGGCTGTGGCTAGCTGCTGTTGCCTTGTTTGTCATTGCATTGCATTAATATACATTGTATATTGAATATATTGTTTCAGAATGTTATTGCCTTTATTCTTCTGTATGTATTGCTTATTGTGTGTATATTGTATACTGTTTGTACTGGTTCTTGGGTGTATATTGTTTAGTGTGTGTATTTATCTTGTATTTCTTCTCTGTACTGTGCCGCTATGGCTACTGAATGCCGTAATATCGTATCTTACTCTCCTTCTCTCTGTATAAATAAAACAATCTCAAAAATGTCTGTAACTGTCCGTAACTGCAAAAAAAAGCAAAAAAACAAAACAGACTGACTGACCAGGTCCCTGGAGCAGCCTACTGCCACAGTTAAAGACTCAATTACGACTGAGTCCAAGCATATTTTGTTTCACATTGATTTTGTAATACTAATCCAAAAGCGTTTTGTGTGCTGCTTCAAAGTTTTCACTCACAGGGGGGATTTAAATTGCAAGACATACAGGAATAGAAAATTACAAGAATTGATTAGACAAAGTTACTACACTTCAAATTCACGCGTAAACATCTGACCTTTGTTACTTTTAATGTGTAATAAATAACCCTAGAATGAACGCGAATGAATGCGGAAGCGGATCAACCACACATCAGGACAATCTAATCAAACGTTGAGCAAAGTACATTTTGAATTTCACGTTGGACTTTGAACGCGTTCGCTCATGATCGTAGTTGTAATGGAAACACGTCGTTGTATATCGTATTCCTCCAAGCATCAGGCAAACCTCTCCAAACACACAAACAGCATCGGACACTGACTGGAAGAAGACCGAGGATCTAAACCACGCAGAGAAACTTACCTTCACCGTGACGAGGGTCGAGCTGACCGCTACAAGTGACTGAGGACGCAGCAGTAATGAGATGAGGAGGACGGCGATTCTGAGTCACCACGCTACCAGCTACTGAGCTGGAAACAATGGACTATAGTTTGACCATGTTTAGAACGTAGAACTAAATGGCTTTAAAGAAGCTGAAACTGCTCTACCTTCATCTAATATTTAGTCTTGCACCTTCATAATGTTATCTGTATTTTCTTTTGTATTTATGTCGGTTAAGATGCACATATTCCAGACACTAAACACACATGGGAAGCCTAATTTAACTTTTATTAACTCTTAAAAACTACATTAATACAAGCAGTATCACACGTGCTGACCAATTTATTGGGGAGATACGCACGCACGCACGCACGCACACACACACACACACACACACACACACACACACACACACACACACACACACACACACACACACACACACACACACACACAGCTTTGAGGACCAAGATGCTGAAAACCTGGATAGATGCTGTGAGAGAGGAGGCAAAGAGGCCATTTGGTGAAACGTCTTCACTATTTTGTGTTTTCTTTGTGTGTCTGTGTCCACGTCGATGTGATTTGGCAGAGGGAGCAGTAAGGAATTTTGCAACAGTTGAAGAAATGATGTAATGAGGGAAATAGGGCGTGAAAGATAAAGTTGTGGGCCTCTGGTTTGTGTCTTCCTGTTATCAAGACATCCTACTTGGACTTATCATATTTTGTATATGTCAACATCAACAGGATAGCAACACATTATATACAGTGCATAATCCATTCCACACAAGTTGTAGTATATTGTGGGCTTAATAAAATGTTTAACAATTACATTTCAGTGTTAAACCATATAAGCTGGACCTGACCTGCGGTGATAGTGATGGTCATACAAGCTTTGACAAGCAACATTATGCAACAGTCATGTTGTGGGAGTGGAATTCCTAGACTTCCACTATTGCAATCTCCCCTGACAATAAAAAAAAAAGCACTAATTAGACAGTTACAATGTGGTGCATGGCAAGATACGACACGTCCAGCTACAGATACATGTGGACACACACTTATATGTTAATTATGCACGAAAATGCATACACCAAATTAACTTGTGCAGAGTCCCCCCTTCCTTTAACCTTCACAGGTAATAGAGTACATGCCCTTCACTGACATAAGCTTCCCTAATTGGAAGAAGAGAGATGGATGGAGAAGGGAGAAAGAGCCGAGGGGGTTGTTACTTAAAAGGTGGTCAGCTGAGAAACGGGTGTGGGTGTGTGGGTGTCTGTATGTGTGTGAGTGTGTGCGGTGGGGGGCAGTGGATCAGTGTGGGACAGCCTGATAACTGATTTCAGAACACACCAATCTAACTGGTTAACTCAGTAATTGCAACGCAGTATGGGGAGTGACAAGGTCAAGTGGGACGGAGTGGGAATAATAGTGACTGATGTTAACCACTCAGGAGAGAGGATCAATATTAAAAGGACGACAAATTTTGACTCCATCATTACCATTATTATTTTTAGATCAGATATTAATATAACTTTTTTTTTTTATTATGTAGATTTGTGGCTATCTGTAATTTTACATGTACAGTACTTTATATTCTGATTCTTGTTTGCACTTTGATGTAAAACATGCAAAGTGAGATATTACTTTGGGTTAAATTAAGAGGATTCTGTTGCTGGTCCAATGTACCCAACGCCTCGCTCAACTGGCTTACAATGGAAAACTTGGTGAGGAAATCCATCGCCTAGAATGCTGTTGTCAATTATATGACAATGGATCATTTACTGTACATATTTAAGGAAGTTTTGATGATTTATTTGTGTACTGTAGTTCTCCTACTCTGACTACACTGAGATAAATTTCATGTTGAATTTGTTGCTACCACATTGTTAACATGACGTTAGAAATAGTCGATTCATAGCTTTAACTGTAGTAGAATCCAATCTGAGTGTAAAGCTAACGGTGGCGGTTCTCGGCCACCGTATAAAGCTGCTCCCTGCCGTCGGGCTCCATCATCACATGAGGTGCTATATATCTTTCGGGGGCTGTAATTATAAGACCTATACGTCGTTCCCCACAAACGAGATGAGACGTGAAAATGCCGCAGTCCCTGTGAATCCACTGAACATTACATCTGTCATAATGCCATGGCAGTGTTGTGGTTCCATCCTTTTTATAATTTAAACCCCTATCCTCATTTCCTTTCTCACCCTCTATTAAAACACAATCATGCATTTTTATTATTATTACACAATCCCCTCTTTAAAAAGGATCAATTGAGCTCCTCCACACAGAGAACGCTGGATTTATTAGAGATGTTTTTTTAAGTTTAGAGGAGTGTCCACTTCACTGCTGTCACATTATATCATTTCTGGGTAATGACAAACTTAAAACTAAATGTTTTCCCCCCAACTGCCACTTGAGCCTGCCAGTGCAAAGATGTCCAGACACAGTTATAAATTGCTGGGCCCTCTCTCTAACCAAAATACCACTATTATCTATGTGTTCCTCTCCGTGTAATCACGCGTGTCATATTAGCGCTAAATCATCTGTCACTGTTATTCTGTCATAATACCCACATCCAGGCTGGATATTAAGGTCAGACTTCACTTTTTTAGGCCGTGTTATTTGTAAGTCAACATGGTAGCTGGTGCTTGTGTATCTTGCTGACAGATTATCAGGGATTTAGCATGTTAATGCGCACAGTGTGCTCGTGGCTGAAAAAATAGGTCAGTAGAAGTGTAAGTGTAGCCTGACAGCAGTGTAAGTGGACAAGGGTTTTGCTTTTTTGGGTGTGTGTGCGTGTAGAGGGGAGGGAGCATGAGCAAGAGAGAGAGGGAGAGAGAGGGAAAGAGGAAGATATAGGATGATAGATTATACAGCCATCTCAACGGTGTGAAATTTCATTTGAAACCCTGCTTTCGATTCAATCTTAATAAAACACTCAACTGTCTGGCGACCCATTTAGTGTCCCATTGCACTCATACCTACCCTCCAAACACGCCGTCTCTTCCTCACACAAACACACACTTATGCACACACAAAAGGGTCTTATCAGGCTGCAGTGTGTCTGAAGTGTTTTTTTCTATATTGCAGTCATATTTCATTTTGGCCTACTTTTCTTTAAATTGCCTATGGGGTTTTGTATGGGGAAAGCAACCATCACATTTATATAAGAGATTGAAGGAAAGGGAAGAGGGGTAGGAGACTTGTTTGTGTTCTTATTCATTTTCTTTGCTTCCTTTTTCCCTCTCTGTGTATGATCCCGATGAGTTCAATTCCATCCAATTCCTCCCTGGGTCGCCATCTTTTTGCGCTTTCATGTGTGCATGTATTCTCTCCATCGTTCCTCCTCTCCTCAAGCATAGTTCCCTATGCAGCTGGGTTTAATTGCTGTTGTGACTCACAGGCGAAGAATGATACATGGAAATAGATAAGCAGAAGGGAGGAAAGTGAAGAATTTGTGTCCAGTCCCTGGTTATTATAGAGCTCACAGTGTAAAGGTCATTCTCTGAAGAAAATACAGTTAACGTGTATATTTTCAGATAACTGAGTTTTTATTTGCTTTCCTGCTGTTGCATCACATATTGCAAAACCTTTAATGTGACGTTTGTGTTGTAATAAATGGCAATCTCTTTGGGAAACCAGTACGTGTGCGCAGCAGAGAGAAACTTTATATTCATTTTGATTCATTTTTGAAGTTGACGCATTTACTTTTGATAAATGTGATTCAATGTGGGGGGAACAGGCCTCACACAGACATAATCTGTCCCCAACACACACACACAGACACACACACAGACACACACACAGACACACACACACACACACACACACACACACACACACACACACACACACACACACACATGCTCGTGCCTTCATGAACTAAATACGTCCAGCAGCTGACTTTCAATTTGTTGCAGTAAAGAACTCATCTCAAAATCTCTTTGGCCTTTGACACAGGATGCATAGTTGCATACAGAATCTAGATTTATACATGTGTGTGTATTTGTGTGCATGATGCAGTGTTGTCCCTGCATGTATATTCAAGTCATGAAACCAATTTAAAAAACATCATACATTACCAGTGGAACATCGCTGGAGAACACAGAGCAGGTGGATGCAAATCATTACAGGTGTGTTGTTGTGAAATTAAAATGAAGCTGTATTCATTTAAAATCTTATCACCTCTTCATGGAAACCTCTGAAACCACACACCAAACATGTGTGAGGGATTATATGTGGAAATCACAGCTTTTTACATTGGGTACCACCTCAGAAAATATTTGGATCTCCAATACCACCACTATGGCCGATGTTAAAATGCAGTAGCGTAGGCCGACCCTATTCAGCTGCTATGCAAAACACACATAGGAAGCACATTTATTCCTCATAAGAATAAATGTGTAATAAATTATAATTTAATTTGACCTATGTCAGTCACAGCCACATTGTACAAATTGGTACTAGAACTCTCTCATATGAACAATTCTCCTATACGGGGCAGGGGGCAGTCCCTCTTACACCCACAGCATGTTGAAACTTTGAAAACTAACTGATAGAAATTCATGTTACTGATTCACTGTTATTCTTGAAAGAATAACACACACACACACACACACACACACACACACACACACACACACACACACACACACACAGAGGGGAAGAGTGGAATGGATGTCAGACATAAATTATGGCAATCTAGATTAAAAAATAAAAGCAATGGTGCAATATGATGAACCTAACTCATGCATCAACACAGCCTGTAAAGACTCCAGCATCACTCCAAGGGTAATATAAATAAATAGTACCTAAATATATAGTACCTATCGTTTGTAAGGCCCTTGTAGGGATCCTACAGCTGTAGAACGTAGCTCTCCTGCGGTGCGGTATTGCCTCTTGGTGTCACTGTGCATTACCTTACCTGGCCATATTTTAAATATTGTTATTGTTGGCTGTTGAATTAATTTCTGTTTCTTTTGTTTAGTTTTTGACCCTGGAGATCTAAATAAGTTTGTTTATTTCAATTAGTATTAGTTATATTTTTTATTATTGATTTCCTATAGCCTTTATACTTATGTGTTTTGTGCATTAATTAGTTTTGACCGTTTCCCCCAGTAGTGAGAGCCAAAGGCGTGGTGCTGGTGTCTCCGGTAGTGGCTTTCACCCGTTTCTTTGTGTGTCGTGTTGTGCTTTTCTTGATTTTGGTGTGTGTAGTGATCACGGGTGCCTTCATTTACTTTGTTGGGATCCCTCTCACCTCTCGTCACCTCCATCCACTGGTAAGCCTCAGCAAGCCCTAATTAAGATTTTCTCAGTGCATGTTGATAATGTGTTTTCCTTTTTGTTAAAAATATTTCGATACCGGAAATAAAATGTATGATTAATTGGAACCACGTCTCATGCCCCTCAGTATTCCAAACCTGTGCGCTTTACTGGTCCTTTGAATAAGTATCTCCTTGGGTGCAATTCCCAAGGTGGCGTTGTGTGGCTTTTAACCTTCTTGGTTGAAGGAAGATTTTAAATAAGATTTCAAACAACCACTCCCACGTTCCGCCACAATAAGAAGCCTCCTGTGCTTTAACCACAGGTGCACCACGGAACTGAATTGCGCATTTGGACTGCCTCAGTTCCTGGAGTTTGCGTACAAAAAACTCCACTGGTTTGTCTTTCAGCATTGTGTGTTTTGTTGTAAGATGCCGTTTGAGATGCGATGGTTTCATTGCCGACATCATCACCACCATCAATTTTTTCATGGTTCAGATTTTTTGTCTTCAGCCTTGTATCTTTTCACAACTTCGCAAATCAAGTGTGAAATCAGTATATATGTATTCACCTGTACCTCTGCC
The DNA here is from genome assembly GCF_046128005.1 of Genypterus blacodes. Taxonomy (NCBI): domain Eukaryota; kingdom Metazoa; phylum Chordata; class Actinopteri; order Ophidiiformes; family Ophidiidae; genus Genypterus; species Genypterus blacodes. The sequence continues at coordinate 6,358,036 of NW_027466817.1, forward strand.
ATGATATTGCCTGGCTAAAGTCAACATGTGGTTAGTGGTTTTGACGCCCGGCGTCTAAGGAGGGGATGTGATGTGACGAGTCAAGAAGAAATATGAACCCTCTCATGATCACAGCGCTGTGTTCTCATGCTTTGTGTTGTTGTGGTTGGAAAAGAATGAGTACCCTTCTCTCTTCTCTTCTCGTTTCTTGACTCTTCTCTTCTCTTCATTCAAACATTTTTTGTAGTTAATTGAGATTCCAATTAATTAGCAGGAACTCATGATGTGAAAAGGCTGTAATGTGTACAACACCATTCAACAGACAAGCAGAAGAATTTACTCCAGAACATTTCATTCCCTCATATATGAATGATTTCATGCTGTCACCCGTGTCCTATTAATGAAATTCATATCTTCCTGCCATTTGGTCTGAACCTTTTTACACCTTTCATTTATTTTAAACTTAACCATATTCTACTACTCTGCTGCTGTAATGACATGATGTAGAACAGAGAGGTGATAACGATGATGTTTGAGGTATATGTGAGTGTACGTGTGTGATGGAAAGAGAGGTAAGTGTATGAGTGATCATTAATGTAAGTCAGGATATAGTATTGAAAGAATGAGTGCAACAGGTGGAAAGATGTAAAGAGACGGAAATATGAGGCAGCTAAAATGGGCAATGAGGAGTGAGAGAGGGAGGAGGGGAAGAGGATGAAAGAAGATGGGAATGGACGTGACCGGGCGTGAATGCTGCTGCTGAACAGGAGGGTTCTTGTAAGCCCACAGGGTTATCGATTTGCTGATGCTAAAATATGAAATATATAAATAAAAGCCAAAACGGCCCAAAAAACATGTTGCACCCACAAGAAAGATTCAAATGACCTTTACCTCCATTTAACAGAGCAGGCTGCAGCTTCTATGATGAAGCTGAGGGACATATGCATTATCATAATCAGAACAACTCATGAGAGGTGGAAAGCAACCACACACATTTAATCAAGTAATGCAGTTAGGTAGAATCTTGAGCTATTTGTACTTGACTTGAGTTTCTACTTTGCACTGCAATGTTACCATGTCACTAAATGGAAAAGACACATATTGTGCCTTTGATTGAACGTTTTTTTGTCGGATACATATCTTTCATCTGCATCTGCTTTAAAATTTGGGCTACACAATCAAACAGATTCCGATAGCTGATGAAAAAAAAAACCTCATCAACTGAGAGCAAACCATTGTAACTTTTCCTGATATTTTGCTGGCAGTCGCAAACAAAACAGCCAGGTGTAATTTATACATATTTAATGCCCATGTTGGATCTTTTAATTCTGCCAGGATTCAATTTATTAATCTATTATTACCAACCCAGTGATGTCATATTTAGTCATATTTCTGTCTTTTTCAATAATGCAATACCTTATACAACAAGGTTTGGATTATCAAAGCTTGTAAAATCATACCCGCAGTGTCATTGTCTGACCCACAACAATGTATTACAAAGAGTGTGTTATCACTAAAGATCACAAAGCAAAATAAAATAGTGCTACTGCCAAGACATGTCTATAAAATGAACCTTAGAAAACAAACCCAGCCTTTTGCAAATGGCTGTGCATAAACCAGCGTGTTTGGCTAATGAAACAAATCATTTCACAGAGACTTGACAGAGAATGATTGGTATCAGCAACAAAATACACATGATATAATTGGACCCAATACTTCATCTAAATGAGGATGTTTGTTTCTACACTTTAGCAGTCATACAATCCACAACGCTGTAGTGCTATTTTCTTGTTCTCATTTCAGCGTAAGGAAATTGTGGAAATAAGAGTCTATGACTAAATCCAAATGGTGTTAAAGTATGAATTTTCTGTCGGATTGTAACATCTTCACATCAAAGTAGGCAGACTCCTATTGATTTAGAACACTTGTGTGTGTGTGTGGTTTTCCTGAATGGAGTTTGGGTTTAATGGGGAACCACCTTTCCTCACTGAGAACCAAAACACATCTGCTCACAGAGTCCAGAGAACAGCGGCTTAGTGGGTGCTGCAAACACTGAGCACACATGACATCAGCAACATTTGCAAAATAGATAAGATATTATTTATCCAAATGTCATAAAAACTATGGTAGAAACAGGTGCTGTACAGTGACATTCAAAAAACATTACGAGACACTACTGCAGTACGTACACACACGCACACGCACACACACTGCTATTCTTTGTGAATATTTTCTTTGGTGGTGTGTTTGGAAAGTCATTTGTAACTCCCCAAGCATTAGGCAGGACATGTGGAGTGAGAATAACAAAGGGAAGTGCCTGTTTTGCAGTGACAGCACTTTCTAGCACAATAAAAAAAACTGTGCATGACTCAGTGTTTAGAAACATGGGAGAATATGGTGTTTCTGGTACAAATGAGGATTTAATATTTTCATTTTGGAAGAGGGGCCACTCTGAGCTCATCTGCACCAACTCAGCACTAATTAAATCACTAGTTAGGTCTGTCTTAAGAACATACAGTATATCTCTCAATCTGTGAAGTTATTGCTCTTCTCCACTGATGGAGTAAAAGCAATTGATTTGATTTAGTTTAGGCACTATCTTTATTGTCTACTTGCTTGGGCAAAGTCTCCATGTGCCTCTCAGAAGATTATATCACATTAGGAACGATAGCCTTGATTATGTGTACAGTTGCACTTGCACATGTGTGTTTTATTGGATGTAACCGTGTTGTACAGGCTTTTGTCAGCCTTGTATGAGGTTTGTGCTTTAATGAGCGTGCTTCTAGGTCTCACTGCATTCATTTTTCATCTACTAATCAAATGTATATATGTATTTTACTGCAGAGACCCCATATGTCAGTAGCATTAAGTTCAACAGCAGTGTGTGTGTGTGTGTGTGTGTGTGTGTGTGTGTGTGTGTTCGTTTAAGTGTGTATGGGTCCCATTGGCAGCACAGGTACCCTGACCGTGAGCTAATAGACCCATCAACCAATCCCCTCAGGTTATACAAGACTGTGTAATTGAACCACAGAGAATTTTCCACTAACCTGTAACAGTGACCACATCTCTCTCTCTTTCACTCACTCACACTCACACACACACATTGTTAGCCCTGTGGCTAACACAGAACAACTGAAAGTAGAAAGGCTTTTGTCCCAATCGCCGACCCGCCATCCATCCATCCTCAAACCTCTTTTACCCAATTCCCTTAAATCCTTTAACTTCTCTCCCTCTGGCCTCCACAATGAGCTTTGGTCCTACACTCTATGCTTAAACATCTACCTTGTCTTTGTTATGAAGTCATCTTCTGCTCCAAAATGTCCTATAGGTGTAAAACTTACCTCTATTCATTAATAACATTTGCACACATTCCGTTTATGTGCTGTCATGTCCCAGGTGCAGTGCTACTGACAGTTTCAGCTATTTATTAAACATGTAAGAAAAGAGAATCAAGATGGCTTCACACAAAACTCTGGTGTCTTTTTTGAAAAGTAATTACCAAGGCTTCCTTTGCGAGTTTGGTAAAGGGAACAAAACTTTTACGGGCAATCCCAGTTAGGGCTCTTGAAAAGGGGCAGCTTCTTCTCCTGCACTGCCTGTCCCAGTGTTTTACGTTTTAGAGTTAGATGAGCTGTAAGGGCTTTCACCGAAGCCACCATTCCAGAAAATTGGCAGAAATGATGAGCAGTGTTGCTGTTCTTTCTTGAAATATCGTTGATCATTGTGCAAAAAAATGTAATTAACTTGGGGGGCAGCACTTAACAATCCAAAACTGTGTATAACTTATAACTAAGTCTTCTTGTGTGAGATGTTGTTTGTGCAAATAAGAGACTGTAATGAGCAAAAATACAACTATTGTGGCTGGGAGTCAGGATGCTGGCACCTTTTTGACAGTACACTCTGCTCCCAGGTGCTTAATAGGCATTTTTGTGGCCAAACAACATGCATGCATGCGTGCACACACACACACACCCACACACACACACACACACACACACACACACACACACACACACACACACACACACACACACTAGTATAACATTTTGTTGCAGTGTTTTGCCCTATTTTGTTTAACACAACAAAGGAATATTGCCAATAAGTATAATGTGAACAACCATAAATCTTGTTCAACATTCATTATTATTTAGCTTGATATTATATATTGATATGACTGTGCAGCCTTATTTACTGCTTCCAATATATCAACCTTTACCTTTATGAAGGTAATATCAAAACACAAACCGTTACCAGTGCTACATCAATTATTGTCTCTGTCTGGCTCTTGCAGCTACATAAGTAATTGTTTTGATTGCAAATTATTTGAAAAATGTACAAAAGGTGTACATGCTGGTGTAGCCCAGGAACCCAGAATCTGGCCTGATTGATGAATTGTGTAAAAGCATGGAATCCATGTTTGTACTTGTAAATTGCAGTGCATGTTAAGTGGAGAATTGTATGAGGCATGATGGAAAACTGATCATCTAAAATTAAAGCAATATTTATTGCAGCAACAGAATAAAGTTGAATTAACCAACCCACGTCTGAAAAACAACTTCCTCCTTGTGCATTTCCTCAGTCCCACCACCTACACCCACTAATGCACAATATCCAAGTTAGTTTGATAGAGCTGGTTGACCGGTCACAAGACTGACTGTGTTAAAAAGTCAGATTGCACTGTGGGTTTCTATTTGGGAAAATACGTTTTCCGACCTTCAAAGTGCATTTTGTTTGTTTGTTGTGTGAGATTAAGTACGTGCAAATAAGAGACGTAATGATGATATAATGGTAATTATCCAGGCTCGGAGTTAGGATGGTGACGTTTGGAGTAATTTCTTTTGCTTTTGTCTGTTTCTTACAAGCCTTTTGTGATGGTTGCTTATTCAAGGAAGTGTTGAGGTGGGAGGCAGCTCAAACATCAAGGAAATGTCAGTGGTACAGTATATGACTTCAGCCCATTGATTGAGACTCAGATTTCTACTTTGTTTCGTCCTATTATTTACTTCCATTTCGTGGTGGAGGCAAGAACTGCTTCAGTTGTGTCTGACCTCTTGACCTCAAAGCGACAAAAGCTTCATCAGCATCTTAAACCCGACCCCCATCTCTCCCTCTGTCTTACCATCTCTCTCTCTCTCTCTTTCTATTGATGCTGGAGGGTTGCATGACTTGTCCTCAGACTGACCCCTTGACATCAGCATCCCTCCCTCCCTACAGGATATTAGACCTGACTTTATTGTGACCCCATGACACCGGACCATCACTAATGGCTTACAAGTAATTTCAGTAATATTGGATGTTGCCTAAAATAAAACTCATTTGAGGAGACTAATTATTTTCTTAGCATTCTGTGACACTTGTATTGTTTTATGAGGTCAGCTAATCTAGAACATTCCAGAGATGAGCAATTATCCTGTGCCTGCCCTGTGTGTAAGAGGGTGAGGGGAGAGGAGAAAAGAGAGGGTCAGAAAAAGGCCAAGTTATTTCTTGTGATGGCATCAGGTCACTTGTTGACATTAGAGATGATAGAGTGAATAGCTGATGTATGCTGTGTGTCGATGTTAAATGCCACATAATGTTTATGAAAGCATTTCCCATCACTTGTATCTATATAGAATATCCGACACTTCATGTTTCTGCATATCGTCTTTGTCTAAGTGTTACTGAAGAAAAGTTCAGTTTACATTCAAATACAGTTCATATCATCCACACAAACTTTGCAACAATACAATCCATGGTGGCATATACTGTATATTATGTGGGGCTACCCTGACTTGCTGTCTCACACACACACACAGGCACGGACAGACACACAGACACTGACACCTATTTGTGAGCAGCATACTAAATCAAGTCTTTTTATCTCTACCTTTTCTTTGTCTTTCCGCCCTGTCATCGACAGTTCCTTCCACTCTCTGGCCCCTGCACTTTCCCCTCATTCAACCGTCTCTGTCTCTCTCTGTCTGCTGCTCTATTGCCACTGTTTTTAACATCCTACCCTTACGCTTTTTCTCCCTTTTTTTTTGTTTCTTCTCCTCTGTCCCTTCTTGGCCTGCTTTTGGCACATTGCTCAGAAATTGTGCCAACCAATTAGTGGAGGCATTCACAAGCATCTTCAACTTGTCCTTGCCACAGTGCCCTACTGTCTCCCCTTTGTACCCGTCTGCCTCTCTTGGCTGTCACATGCCTCTCCTCAGCCAATCACTTTCATCTCTTCCCAGCTCCACACCTGTTCATTATTCTACCTCACACAGCTAGCCCTACCTGCAGTGTACTGGTTAGTGAGTTAGTTGGCTTAGCCTTTTCCTGTCTGATGGTTTGCTCCTGGATTTCTAGTCTTTGGTTGTCGCACTTCTGTATCTGTTTGCCTGTTTTACCAGCGTTTAAAGTAAGTCCTTTACCGCAGTGCATGTCTATTCCTTTTTTTGAATTTTTGCCAGATATATTCAGCTTGCCTTAACTACCATAATGTTTCTATACTTAATTTTTGTTGGCTCTATATTCCTGTATGCTTTTTATTCCATTAAAAGACTGCTCAGTATCTTAATTCAGTTTAACTTCCGCATTTCAGTCCACATATGTTGCGCACTTAGACAACCATCAACTGCTTCGGTGATTACAGACTCGTCGCACAAGTAAATATTTATGGAGTGCTTTGAAACAATGGTCCTGATACATCAAATCCACCGCTCCATCATCTTTTGACCAACACTAGTATGCTACAAATTGCTACAAATTGTATGCTTTAGAAACAACGTAGCACTGAACACCAAGAAAACTTAAGAACTCACTCCTCAGAACAGGAGACTTGGCGGTTACCTCCCCTACACTGGACATCAACCGAGATAAGGTAAAAAAGAGTCTCCAGCTATAAATAAATCACAGCCGTTGTGGGAATGTTGCCATGTGAAAAAAACGATGCATATTTAACCAACACCACGTCTGTTGTCAAATATTTACAGCAGCGGCTGTACCTCCTCAGGACGCTGAAGTATGTGAACGTGTAGCTGTTTGTGTGCTGCTAGTTGCATGCAATAATGTTGTCCAGTAGCTGTAGTACGCTGTGATATCGGAGCATATTGTGTCGCTATGTGTTCAGTATTTTTTGTTTCGTGATTATCTCTTGCTGTATGTATGTATTTCCATTTGTTTGGGCAGACTAGGACTATAACATAGGAACATGCATTAGAAAACAAGACAACCGCATGGCATTTGTCTCTCAACAACAACAACTTAGGAACATTTATGAAAATGAAATGTATTTCAAAAAGACAACGCTTACTTGTGGCCCTGTGCCCTTCACAATAGGAAATTGTTTTAACTTTAAGCGAAAACAAGTTCATTTCCTTGCCAAGCATTTTCTTCCAGGCAAACTCGCTGTATTAAATTGCATTAGATTGCAATTGACTGTGTGGCTTTCTGCTCCTCTTGGCTTACAGGGGAAGATACAACATCACTCTTTTAGGTAAAACAGAGTTGCTGAGTTGTTGGCAAGGTATATTATGTATCTTTTGTGTCTCCCCTTGTAAAATAAGATCCTGCAAGAGAAAGTTGCACTAAACACTCATCAGCTGTTCCACAGTGTGCAGGCTGCATTGATACGTTAGATTAGCTTTTTAGTTTATTTTTTCTCTATTTTTTTCTTTTTTGTTTATTGTTACATAATGTTAAAACAATGTATAACCACAATTTAAAAGTTAACACATTTTTTTAGTTTTTAGCCAAATGGTTAATCTGCTGTGAAGAATGTTAGTTGCACTAACTCAAAGGAAAGGGATTACTGAAAGAAAGCCTGGCACTTCCTCACGGCAGCAATAATATCTTCAAAGACCAATCACATCACATTTTTAAACTTATGAGCAGTCTAACAAAATGAACATGCATAACACATTTCAAACTGCAAACTGCCCCACTGCTATTATTCATAACCCAGTCAATCATGCAAAGAATGCCCCACGAGGCAATGGGGACAATTCTGGCATTGAGTCATTTAAAACTTTGTGTGATGTGTCTTGTAAATAAAACTGTCGCCTCAGTTAAAGTGTCCTCAATGAAAAGTTTTCGAACAAAGATCCAACAACACGAAAGCAATTTATTTTTTTGTAGGGTAAAAGTCCAACGCGCCCAGTCTCCCTTTAGCACTTTTCTACCTATACACCCATGAAAAGACGCCAATACGACTTTTATGGCATATAACAGAGGACTGCCTCAAGAAGGGGGGTTGACTTATCTAAAAGTGGAAGTTTTTACAACATCCAGTGTTTAATTCTGAAGAACAGTTTGGGCTTAACGGCATCAGGCTGACAGCAGCTATATCAACTGGAAAACAACCTGGAAACCTATACAGACAAAGAGGACCTGCATCACCCAAAGCCATCACACCGTCCACTGGGTACTACTTCTGAGAAGCAGTTCTGATGTTCCTCACTCTATCAAGTTGACACCCTTTTCGTCCTCAGCGTTGCTGTGAACATTACTCAAACTGAGTGGCTTTTCTTTGCCATCATAAAAGGAGCACGGACAGATGTGAGAAGCAGGTGCTGCCTCATCCCGACCCCCTGTGAAATGCAACTTTAGGTGAATTTAAACATGGGTTGCAAGGAATTTCACCAGTCCACTTAAACCCTGCTGAAATACTCCACTTAATCTGCATTACCATGTTTGTATTACATTGTATTGTATTACAAGCAATAAGCAGACATATAGGCTGTACAGGTTTGATATTATAACATTTTGTATTGTATAAAGCAACATTATCATTATTACTATAGATGGCATTTTCCCCTCCCTCTTAACATCCTCACTAGTAAGATTAGTAAATACAAAGACAGGGTTATTTCAGCACCATGGACAGGTCAACATTCTCTTTCACCCACACACCCTTTAATAAACAAACCAGCAAAAGTATGTTTGATGATGCTGTCACATTTGAAAATAAAAATGTCAAAAAGATGTGATAGCTGTCAAATTAGAAGCACGCACAGCAAATGTTCAATGTATTTTAACTATTGATCGTTGCTACTTTTAAGGTTTTTTATACTTAAATACAATAAGGACTAGTGGAATTGAAACACTAGACGACCCCGACTCTCACATTTTCCCCATCTTATGTATTGATATTTTGGAAACAAAATACATATTACTTTTATTTTTAAACCTAGCAGGGTTTAAATAATGGTTTCAAAGCATCAAAGAAAAGTCACTCGAGCTCACAAAAATCATTTAAATGAAAGAGCTGTCAGAATCTTGTCAACATATATATCCATATCCACACACACACACACAAAACGAAACACTGCACTCAGTTAACACACCAAGCAGTCATGCCTATCCTCTGAGTAAACAGAGTGTGTGTCTACGCATATGTGCCGCATTGAGCTGATACTATAATCAGCTGCCTAATCATAATCATTGTTACATTTCTACCGTTCACTTCCTGTGCAGGGGGAAATCTCAGTCCAATTTACATCATTAAAATAATTGCCTAACACTTGCTAATGCACTTGCCTAATGCCAACTTACGCCAATCTAGCCTCCCCGCTATCTTTCATTTGCCATGATTAGCAACCGGTGCTAACTGAGCAAAAACAGTGGGAGACACACATCAAGTATTACATGCTGACACACACCTACACGCACACACACTCAACTATCAAATACATTTGCAATTGCTCGTCTCATAGAGGACAAGAAGCAAGCTTTTCATGGAATATCTTTCCCTCAAGGCTCTACACTTCTGTGCAATTTTGGCAGTTTCTATCCTAAATTCACAACATGTACTCAGATATTTTAACATATCAAAACAACTGGATTATGTAATGATATACAGTCCAAGTTATACATGACATCCAGCCTTGGTAAAGGGGGAAAAACGGCATTTGTGCTCTTTACCTTTACCACTAACACAGCAAAACGTAACATGTGTGAAGTGAGCAGTCCAATCATCTCTTCAATGGGTAATGGAGTATAGGATTGCTGCCAATTCTTAGGCTGTGATCTATGATGCTAAGGCCAGAGGCTGTGTCCTTTGTAATTGTAAATGTATTGTAAATGTTGGAATATGGACACACAATATGATACCAATGGATGCAATGGGAGCAAGGGGAAGCAGCGTTCAAAGTAGAACATTTAGTTAATCATAATTTTAAATAGACCAGAATCAAGACATAATTGTTCACTGGTGCAACAAAAAGATCAGTAAACCAAAGCAAGCACTGAAGATAAAAACTCAGGATGATGCAATTTTGAGGTAACCACCTACCAAAGGATTGCAAATCATTTCAATCACAGCTACAATCACTGACTTGTAAGTGTGTGTTGCTTAAAAAACAACATGAAAAACCTGACCTTCACCATCACTCTGGTCATTCCTCCTAATTACTGAGCAGTGTTTATCCTGCTGTAAAACACACAGGTAGACAGATTGCCACTTAGAGTTATACTGGTAGAATGATTGCAAATCTACAGTAAATATTTATGAAACACACACAGGTACACACATAGCTAGAGGACATACAAGCAGGAGCAGAAAGCATACATTTAATAAATGGCATTTGAATGAGCTCATTCTGTTATTTGAATTTGCCAAATTAGAAGTCATTTGTTAGCCAAGTATGTGAATACAACAGGAACCTACAAAATAACCAAAAGATACATACATATATACAATGTAATTGGACATTGCATGTGTTATTTCACATATACATATAATGTGTGACAGTGAAATGCTGTACACTATTGACACAGATATACAGCATACAGTATGTATGGTAAGGCACCAAAGCAGATGTAGCCGTGTGCAGTATGTCTGCCTCCGGACTCCAGGGTTGTTTGGTGGTGCCGCTGTTGGGCAGTGAAGAAGCTGTGTGTGTGTGTGTGTATGGGTGTGTGTGTGTGTGTGTTTGTTTGTTTATTTACCAGAGTTCTCTTGGAGGGAAGAGTCTGAAAGAGTGTGTGTGGGTTGAAAGGGGTCAGAGATGATCTTGAAGGTGAATAAATTGTGTATTGGGGTGAGGTTGCAGCTGAGCGGATCATACGCTGCAGTTTGTCCCGCTTGGTGCCTGAGCTAAACCAGACAATGATGGAGGAGGCGAGTAGAGACTCAGTGATGGCAGTGTGGAAGTGAACCATCATAGCCTGGGGCAGGTTCTATTGCCACAGAAAGTGCATCCGTGGGCCTTTGGCGTCAATGCTGGAACACACATCCTAGTGGTGCCGTGCTGAGGGTCACAGGGTGTAAGAGGAGCTCTCCCAGCCTACCCCCTTATATCATCATATCATCAGCAATGGTTATATATGCATTGCCTCTTTCAATTACATAGACACTGAAGTTTTTTCTGTCTGTCTGATATGTGCCTCAAGTCCCTCCAGCCTATTGTAAGTTGTTTTCTGTTTGTCTGAACCACTGTACCCTATAACTAGCTGCAACAACTAAATGTACTGTATAATGCAGAGTCAAGGTGACGCGGTTTTAAAATACTAAGCGAGCATGGAGTTTCTCTGGGGTTTCTCTGGGTGGTGCCCATCTCTGTGCATGTCACTCCTCATACAAAGTCACAAAGAGAGTTAGATAGAAAGACAGAGGATCCGTAATGATATCTTACGTAGGTCAAGGGAGAGAGTGGGATACCTTCACCCTGAGTGTCTATTTAGTGGAACAACTGCTCTGCTTGCGGTCAATTAACCTTGGGGTTATTACTGTGTGGTCATTTCAGAAACACACAGAAAGAGCGAGGGGGACAAAGAGATAGAGGACCCCAGGAACTAGAAAGAGAGTAATTTACTGAAGACAAGCCTAACCCCTTCGGCCACATGCTGTCATTCTGGTTAACACCAGCTGACATGAAAACACATACTTTCTCTTTCTCTCCCTCACTCTTGCCCCATCTCTCTCTTCCTACACACACCTACACACAAACTGTGGCTCCATTATTGGAAGCATAATTTGATTTCACTTTAATAAAAGTGAAAGGTTTGGGTAGGAAATCTCCTCGCTGAAATAGTATAATGCCAAACGGTTTTTTAAGGTCAGGGGCCTCAGACAAAAACAATTGAAAAGTAGGTTCAGAGAGCCTAACTTTGTGAAATGTTTACTCCAGGCGTCACTTCCGTCATTTGTGCCAAGTCAAGGCGAGGTGCATTGATACTTACTCCTTTTGTCTAGCCATAGATTACTTCATCTACCAAATGTCTTTCGGTGTGTCTTATTTGAGCGATACAGGCGACAGAAACAACATTTTATAACAGACGTGAGACAGGCATAAAAGTGGAGAGTGAGATGTACAGTATTCATTTCCCTGTCGTAACCCAGGGTCTCCCCTCTCTGACCTCCAAACAGTGGTTCTAATAAATGCTGCATATATTTATGTGAGCAGAGCCTTTTAAATGCCAGCACTCCAGCCACCCTGATTTATGAGCTGGGGTTGTAACCTCACTTGAGTGTCTCTGAGATAATGTGTGTAATGTGTGTGTGCACGCGATCCGTGTGTGTGCATCCGACGTGTATGCGGTGGTTGTATAAATCTATGTGTGTTCATGCTTGCAGATATATGTGCTTTGTGAATGCATGTGTCCATATGTGTGTGTGTGTGTGTGTGCGTGTGTGTGCGTGTGTGTGCGTGTGTGTGCGTGTATGTGCGCGTGTCTGTGTGTATGTGTCAAGTGCGACCTTGAATGGGCAGCATATCATTGTTAAGCACGGGTGGCCTGCATTCACCTTTGATGTAATCTACAGCTTTACTCTGTTTGTGGCCAGATACAGAGGACTGAGTAAGGAATTGTGTGTAGGTCTATGTTTGTCTGTGTGTGTGCGTCAGCTGTGGGCAGTGTGGTACACAGACTAAGGGGATAAAGAGTGTATTTATCGGATTTATTGAGTGGTACTCACTTTGTAGAGGACAGTGCTATCATACCCACACCATAATAACATATCAGACTTCATAAACTCGAGTTTGCAATATTCTGTAACAGTGACACTGAAGTAGAAATCACATAAATCACATACATTTTACACAGTTGCTGGAAAGGTGAATTAAAAACCCCAGAACTATTTACACAATAAATATGAACAAATTCGTAGAGAGAAGCTGCTTTCATGGCTTCATTTTGTTGGTGTGGAGTCCAGGCAGGAATATTGTGAAGTTAAGTTTTGATGTTCTTAATTTGATGTTCCTGGAATAGTTTTGCTCTAAATGGACATATTTGATGTCATGGTGGTCACACTGGTAACTGTGTCATGTCAATCATTCACACCAGACTGGGGAAAGTGAGCATGTAATCCCCACTCTAGTCGTAGTGGTTAGCACTGTTACATAACAGCAAGTAGGAACCTGCTTTCGTCTTGTGTAATCCTCTTTGTCTAGGGTTTGCGTGCCATGCTCCTCTGTTCTTTGCAATGGCTGTTGACCATGACTTTGGGCTGTCAACCTGGACTTTGGGTGATTTGAGCTAAATTGTTTACAACTACTTATGTAAAAGGAAAAGAAAACAATCATAAAAATGGACGGGGTAGAGGTGTGTCATTTGAAACAGGGCTGGGGCAGGCTGCTATGAATGTTTTGTTCCCAGTCTGGACTAAAACATGTTTTGATTCTGTCTGTCACAGTTAAATTGCATTTTATTTTGGATGTGGACATAAGTCCTCCATTTGAGCATGGAAGTTTTGAGGAACCATATGTTTGACTCCCAGGTCTTGTAGTCAAAAATCACATCTTTATATGGTTACGTGATGGCATCCGATGCTTAAGTCCATAGATGATCTAAATGGCTGGCATTGATGTGGTTTTGTGATACTATAGTTTATAATTTGTCAATATGTGTGTACCGGCAGAACATGCTGTCCCCATAAAGATCTGAGCCTTATTCTTGCAGCAGAACCTAATTGATTATGTGCATCCCCTCTGAGACAAATAATCACCACACCTCAACCCCAGCCTTCTTCCACCCGGCTTCTTTGAATCCCTTCCGAGTAAACAAAAGTCGAAAAGGGAGGCTGATGTACTGAACAGGTGGAGACAAAGGGTCGTGAGAGCCATGCAGATGGAAAGAAAATAAGGGGGAAGCTAATGAGAAAAGGATCATCACTAGGGAAACCCATCCCTCCATAGCAATGGAAAGGGAACAATGTGTTGTGCCCATTAGTGTAGTTTTGGCAACCGTGTCAGAAAAGTACACACAAACTGAAAGAGAATGGAATACAGCCAACTAAGACAAAGGGGGCATTCAAAAGAGTGAGGGGAAAGAATGGAAGATCCTATTAAAGGAAGGCACACGTTTAACCATAAATGAAAGCAAAAGGATTCACTTACCACATTCCGAATAAACTAAAATGAAAAAGACTTGGTGGCATCCTAAGAGAATGGAAATCTAAAGGTATATTCAATCTGGTGTGTCCAACAGTTGTTTTTGGTCTAGGCAAGTACAGTTTGTTGTTGGCCTTATGTTGATGTTACCGTTACATTTGTTGTATGTCGGTTATGACTAGGAAAGAATATATACATATATATATATATATACAAGTTCAAAAAGGGAGGCATGCAAAATATACATACCAATGCAAAAAACTGCATCACAAATATGTGGGACATATGAGTTGTCTGTGTTAGTAAATGGGTCATAAATGGAAATGTAAGTAGGCTTTGGTTTCTGCTATTCTCCCCCAAATTTACACTTCGATATGACACTGGAGAGAATAAACAAAAAAATAACACTTAAACTCCCCTCTTCACCCCCCAGGTCCTCTTATTCCTTCTTTCCTATTCACCTCCTACTCTCAATCTTTCTTTCTCCATTCTATTTCTGTAACTTGCCATGTCATTGTACTGCATGCGCTGACACATGGCTGTGACGGCCAGAGGATGTGCCCTTCCCAGAGTCAAGTGTGTCTGTTCATGCAATTGTTTGGTAGCTCTTAATGCATGGGTGCAGCTAATTTAAGTTAAAAAATATGTGTAATATCCCATCACACACACTTCCACCTCAAACATTAAATGTGGGAAATGCTTTGTGCTCATTAAAGTAAGTGTAGTGTCTAAAAAAAGTTCTATAGTAGGTGTGGTGTCTGTGGAATGTGTAGGAGAGAGGCCTCTGAGTCAAATTTAGAGGTCCATAGAGAATGGGTCATCGCCATCGAATGAACAACATAAGCCTCACTACTGTTTACATGCACACAGTAGCCCAGCTAAGGTCAACAGTCTGTCCATAACCAAAGAGCTGTGGTCTTAAGTAGTCCGTTTATAATGTTTTTGACACGTAGACTACTCAACCAATCCATTCCTCATGCGTGTAGTTAGCCCCTGAAATGCTAGTTTCACACATTATATTTTTCGCATTTCTGCGCTAGTCACCTCGCTAGCTTGCTCAGAGAGGTTAACATTTATCTTGGATATGTCACTGAACACTGAACTATGTCTCCAACTCTACACTCCAATTTGAGTAATAGGCATTTATATGCCATTTTTGTGACAGAAGTCTCTTTTAACCAGACTAAGCGTCTCTAAATCAGACTATTGCAGGCATATTTACAATATGATATCTTGGTCTGACTAATATCGGACCATTGCTGTACATGTAAATGAAGCTTGTGACTTACATCCTCATTATACAACACCATATATCTTATATCATGTCATCATATATAATTGTGAACAGTCGTACACAGACTACTACTGTTACTCTGTTACTACTCCGAAATGTTAGAATTTTATTACATCTCTATATTACGTATGTTATCATCCAAACAATTAGCTCTCAATGTTGTCAATTGTATTATTTGTCATTTACCTTTACCTACAATGTTTTATTGCAGTTTCGTAACCCAGTTTTTGTGTTCAATTCCTGTTGTTCTATTGTACACCTGGATACTCAGCAGACTGCTTGGAGAGCAACAGCGAGAGTTTGATGTAGCTGAGGCCACATTTAGTAATGAGGATGTTTATATGCATCTGATCTGAGACCCCATGAAATAGAGCAGCGGCGGGTCATGTTTGTTGATATCATTCAGCTATGCCTCTAGTGTTGATTAATGGATGGGGCAGTGCCACTCCTTGCATTTAATGTTAATAAAGTTCAAGCTGAAAGTGGAATCTGATTAGAAAATATAATATATCTAATCTCCTCCTGATAGATCTCACGCAAAGACCCCTCCATCCCACACTCATCTCGTCTCATCATCACCCTGCCTCTCCATTCTGTCATGTCTTGTTCACTCTTTATCTTCATCCCCCAAGGGTTTCCTAACTATCATACATAACAAAACTGATTTCAGCTGTTTTCAGCTCCTTCTACTGGCTGTTCTCTCATATTTATCATCTTGTTGTATAGGAGATGAATAAATGATGTTGAGAGATTAGATTGGACACTAAACAGCCTTACAGACACATATCATGGTAAGGGGAACGCTGTTGTGATGTTGACATGTTGCTTAGAGCTTTGTGTCACGTAGTCACACAATGCTTATAAGTCTGTTATTTTTATATGTCATATCCCATCTATTGCATCGTCACTGTAGCCAGGAGAATCGTAATGCACTCTGGCAGCCTCTGGCAGGTACCAACTTTCACAGTTTCTACTGTGATGCATTCACTTGCATACATACAAATAATAGGTAGCCACATACGCACGCACGCATGCACGCACGCAGTGTGTGAAGACATAACAAAGGCTTTTATTTATTTCTACCTTCTGTTTTAGGTTTGTGCAGCCATTACTTGAGTTTAGGATTTTGCTTTAAGACTTAGCGGTGCATTTATAAAGCTGAACATAAACAATAAACTATCAAAGACCAGACTTAAAAATTATGAACTGGTGCTATTTTTCTTCATCTGTAAAAGATCCAGAATATATTGCAGGTTAAGTTTTACATTAAATATTTTCTGCCTGACAGATACTTGGTACATCTAATTTTTCAAGTTGCAACACATCATATATTATTTGTGTGTGTCTCTGTATGGGTTTTTTCTGTGTTTGCACACACAAATCTGGAGAGGCACTAAGAGCACTTCTTCTCAGTGAACTCTCTCCACATGTCAAAATCAAGGATCTGAGTTGTTTCCCCAACATCCCCAATGATTTTGTTTTCATCACAAGGCCATCACACTGGAGAGCACTGCAGAAAGGGGTCATTAACACAGCCTAACAAACATATGCATATGCCACCACTCCACACATTCAAAGCAACCACATTTACATGCCATAATGAGACTCTACATAATATGACAAAACAACATTATTTTGCTGATGTATGAGAGAGCATGGCTGTCTCATACTTTAAAGGACTTGTTTGTGTTGCTTCTTTTTGTTGAATGGTATCTGACCTCCATTTGTATGAATATGAATACATACAGTGACAAAGGCAAACATTCAAACACAAAATTTTGCTCGTTTAAGTTGTGAAATCTTGACTTCGATTTGTGCACAAACATTTTTTTCTGACATGAATTCTGAATGAATGGCTCCTTTTGCTGCCCACATAGTGGTTAGAGATGTTTGCACATATCTAAGAAATGTTGACAGAAGGAAAGTAGTTGATGTGACATAAATAAATTAAGGCCAGAGACCTTGGGGAATCTCATAGAATATTGATTCAATGACACTCGCAATCAAATCGGTTCTCCATATATGTCCAATCGAACATACATATAGTGAAACAGAAACTCAATTTGACAAGTTTAAAACCTTTTCTACACATGAATCAAGGTGATTTTAACCATGAAGCCACATAATCAGATTGAAGGTAGCAAGTGTGAGGCACTGCAAAGAGGACTGGAATGAAAACAGACGGAATAAGGGAGAAAGCAATGAACCTGCATTGAAATGTAAAAGCAGAGCAATCAGCAGGCAATTACTTTGAAAATGTGGATTTTTCAGAATATTGTTCTGTCTCTCATAGCTGATTTCCTCAATTTGCTGTCATTCATAGAGGTGTGTAATCCCAGCAGATGTCACCATTCCATCACCTTAGGCCATTTGATAATCTTTGCTAGGCATATAACACACATGCACGCACGCACGCACGCACGCACACACACACACACACACACACACACACACACACACACACACACACACGCACACACACACACACACACACACACATTACTTACAGCTGGCAGTCCTCTGGTTTATTTTTTTTTGCCTGGGAAGCCTTTTTGATTAGCACAATTTATTTTCCTAGTAGATGAGAGCAAAACAAACAAGCAAGAGGAACATTTTCTCCAGGCAGTAAAATCCTGACATTGTAATTGCTTTGCTTAATTTGTATGCCAATGAGACATTTTACTACATACAGTATCTGATTCCTGGTATCTGATTCTTCAAGCATTATAAACACATGTTTGCTTTATCATGGAGGTTAGTCTTTGATTGATCATTCTGCAAGGCTGAAGGTTTAACTCTCGTTCAGAACAGAAAAGATTCCCCTGGCAACCTTTTGATTGTATTGGGTAAAACTTGGCTTGAAAATTTGTTGGGATCCTCCAGCTAGCCTCGGGCAGCCCTGATTAAACAGGCACAGATGCCCAAAGAGGATTTCAGATGGGATGGTATGATTCAGCAATGTTTGCATCAAACCACTCTATGTTTGACGGTGTATACAGCCTACAGTAATAACACACACAGACACACAGAGACAAACACACATGCACAAAGTAATAAAATGCAATCATAAAACAGAACAAAGAGGCAGACTGCAAATTTGCATAAGATAAAATGAAATCAAAGGAGGCTCTTTCTGAAATGATACCCATAAACAAGAAGAGAATTATCTTAGTCTTGAGGCTTGGTTTTCCCCTTCACACATTGTTAATTGTTCTCATTCACTTTGCATTTTCCGTCTTTTACATTTGATCTTTTTTTTGTATTCCAACCACGCTTCCTAACAGCAGATATGTCCAGTCAATGAGCTCGCTCTCCTTTTGTTTTTATTATTATTATTATTTTTCGTCTTCGGCACCTATCAACCCCTGTGCAGCCACATACCATCCCACCCACTTCCCGCCTTCTGCTTGTCACTCTCGTCATGTCTCACATCTGAGGGCTGTTTTCATCCCCACCCCTCCTTGTCCAGCCCTTCATCCCCATGGGGACCCTGCTGAGAGATTGAAAGCAGGAGCTATAGGGAACTGGCATTCCTTTTCAATATTGAATATTTTAACATTTAATCCAAAAAACTGCCAAGTGCTCCCCATCCCTTTTTTCCCTTTTTGTTTGTTTGTTTGTTTGTTTATTTGTATCAGTTGCAGTTCAGGACATTTTATAAGCTCTGTCCGATTTTATGTCTTGACTAGTAACAGAGGAAATCATTTCTTTCTCATTTTGCTGTTTCTTAAATCCAAGTATCACACACACTGCTTTTACTATCTCCATGTATCTTTCCCAAAGGCTATAACAATGATGGCTGTAATTGACTTAAATGGGCACATTAGAAAATCGGAGATAGTTGATTGCGAGTGCTGAAATGTTTAAAATCTGTTTTCTAGTCAAGCCCATATTTTGCAGGGTAATTATGTGAAAATGAGCGAGGCCTGTGATAGGATACAGGATCAGCTTTTCCACAACACCACAACACCTGTTACAGCTGTTGTAGGTATCCCTAGGTATCTAGGGATGCAGCCGTGTATGCAGTATTTTAAAGACACCAAGGGTGGATTGTAACTATTCATTACTAGTTAGGTATCCAGTACAAGACTGGGCCGCCACACAAAGTGAGTTGCAAGTCTTGAAGGTTACACTAGACTTCACTGCGCTTGGCTTTACACTGATATCGGCAGGGTGTACTGAAATTAACCTATATAGGGTACAAAGTATAGTATGGTATGAGACACATATACTACATACATATAGTATATACCAGGAGCCATTAATATGGTATTAATGCCAAAGAGCAAGAAACCTCACATTTGCACTTTCATGCAAATTACAACGCGGACATTGTCATCATGGTCTGTCTAACTAACAAAAAATAATGATATCTCCATGAATTATGAGCATCCCCTGCTGTATTATGAATATGGCATAATATAGTTAGTTATGTATGCGATAAATCTCTGCAGTAAAAATAATTTTAAAAGCAACGAATCCAAGTAGTGCAAAAAAATAATCTTTTTTGAGAACTATAGTGGGTTATTTCGATGGTTGGGAGAGAGGGATTACAGTTCATTACCTATACCACCCACTCCTTACCATGCGAAGCTGGCATTTAATAAAGAAAGACCCAAAGACAACGAAGAGAATTCATATAAGCACTGAGGGGATTTATATGAAGGCAAATAATAAAAGGGTGAGCAGAGGTTGAAAAGTTACCCTTCAATTTTTCTCTGTGGAATAGTGCGACCCGTAGATTACACTGCAGTGATATGTTTGTATTCCTCTGAGTAAGATTTTGATTTAATGTCATTAATGATGGTGGCACACATTCCAAGAAGCAGATTTGCGTTGTTTGCTCCTCAGGGCGAAACAGCTTAAGTTAAGGTTAACTCATTATGTTTTCCAGTTCACCATGAAGGGCCTCATATTTTGAGTTTAGCTTGAGTCATTTCATTCATATCTGAGAAGATGGTGTGCTTATTAAAAAAGCTTTTTTTTTTGCTCAGTGCCCAATCTACAAATGGGGTGACACACCATGAGTGAGTGAGGAACGTTGGATGATTACATATTGTTTCTCTTTTGAAATGTGTTCTTGAAGTAGGCTGCTTCTTTCTATCATGAAGGGATGTAAAATCTTCCACTTTAATAATTTATATTCTACATTAGCTTGGTCCTATTCATAGGAGACTGGAGTTTATCAAGTACAGAGTGAGACAAATGAAAAGAAGCCTGGATGGGCCACAAGATGATTGTGAATTTAATGCAGACAGATGTTTATTCGTATGGGCAATCCATTAGAGCACTCCGATGGTATCTATGTGATGACAGCAAAACAAAACAAAACATGAAAACTCCACACAGAAAGACCCTGGGCGCTTCTTATATGGACTTGCAGAGAAATTCAAGATTCTACAGCAAGGCTTGACGTCCAGTTTGATGTCCAATATAAGCAACTAATATACAGTCTTACATGGCAGCTCTATTCATGTGACTCTAAGGTGTTATTATGGCCCCCTGTGGTGTTCTGTGTAGAGTTGCTATTAGATAGGAGCAGAGAGAGGACACATTGTTCATGTCACCTCTATTAACTCAATCATATTTGATCCCAGATGTACTGAATTCCTTGCCTCTGATTGCTATTGCTGAGATGTTGATATCTACAGTCCGTTGAAATAAATGAATATGATTTGCTGCATACATGTGAGCCATTTCTCATTTTGAAATTCAAAGTAATGCTATCCTTTCTTTCACAGAAAGATCAACCATTTAGTCCAACAGTAAACCAATAGGCCCTGGGAAAACAAAGGTAAAAGGACAACTAGATAACTTACTCAAATGTAACATTTAAGAATATTAGGGGTAAATTTAAAAGGCAAACACATTAACAACACAGCTTAACACAAGTGTAATCACAAGTGACACACATTCGTTGGAGGTTCTTTTCAAAAGAATGATGCACAATGCCTCTAAGTTGGATCAAAACTTTCCATTTAAATATATTGACAATGTAGGCATTTGGATTCAATTGATCAAATTATAGATTACGGTTAACATGTGTGAGGCAGATACAGTTAAACCCGCTTCATGTTGCCTGTCTTGAACTGAAATGATTTTTTGCCTATTTGTGTGTGATTTACACAAATAAATAGCTTACCTCACTTGCACACAACCAAATATCACAGTAAAGCCTCCTTTAAGCAAATGCTATTAAGAGGCCAGTAACTGGTGTTTATGAAAAAACGTGATTGTGTGGCGCTATTTGCTATTTGAGACATTCAATCAAGTGCTGTTTTTATGAATTACACCCATTGTATTGGTGGTCTTTTCATGTCTATTCTCCAAATTGTGTTCCAAATAAAATCCTTTAATTTCACAGACCATAACAAATAATGTCTAATGTTGCTGATCACGGGACAGAATAATATCCCATAACTTCTGAAGAAGCTGTAGGGCCTACATGGAAGATCCCAAGCCTGAAGTTAGGATCACGGCCTATAAAGGTTGTAAAAATTGTGGATCAAGAAGCGAGTGGTTCTCCTCCTTTCCTCCACATCACAACGAAAACCCTCCAATTACGCATGGTTGTGACTACTAGTTATTACTGTTGGGTTTAATAAACCGTATTATATTGTAACAAAAAGTGTCTGGTCTTGTTTTGTTTGAATGTTGTTCGATCTATCCTCTGCCATGTCAAGACCTCACCCTTTTTAGACTGATTTTTGAGAGCCATAACCCAATCCTTAATTTGTTCCCCTTTGTTTTGATCAATTTAATTGTTAATTGAAATAGTCATAATGTATGGTGAGTCCTTGAGGTCTGGATCAATTATCCACTATCATTTCCCCTTGTAAAAAGGGGTGGTTCCCCAAGGACTTAAAACTCTAAAAAGAGCCGAAATGCCCATCACTAGATATCATCCTTCTACCCGACATTTAGATTTTCACACATTGTGAAAATCTAATTGTCGGGTAGCAGGCTGATGTCTGGGCTTAGGTTGGCTGCTCTGTGGTTGCGTGAAACTGAACACTACTTAGCCTTATCAGCTAGGCTGCTAGCCGTGTTGCTGTTGTGCACTTTCATGTTGTATCATGTCCATGCTTTTATGGCTCTTTTAAGGAAGTTTGTTAGGATGACAACACAAGCATTCTTTATTTGTTGTTTTAAAGAAATCCAAGGCAGGTGCGATATTGGAACTTGCTGCTCGTCTAGAAAGGGGTAATAATCGATTGTTTGAAATTAATATTGGTGTGGGACATCCATGTCCCCCTAGATGGGTAACATGGGAATTTAACCTTATTTTACAAAGTGTAATAAGCATAAATAACAAGTCAAAAATACAGGCAAGCTTGTAAGCATCTATTGAAGGGAGAGGTTTTAAAAAAATTCTATTGGAACTGAAAGCAAAACTGAAAACAGACACTATGAAATCTACTCTCTAAACCTCCAGCTTAGAACTTCATACATTCTGTTCTTGTTTTGTTGAACATAAACCGTGTCTTGTATACTGGCTGTGTAGGTTTGAAAAGTGAGTCTAAGCAAAGTGGATTTACAGTGTATTTGAATGAGATTATTTAAATTTAATATTGGCCACATCTCGGTGGATCCCTTTACTGAATCAGGACTGAAGTATTGCATTTATCTTATTTTTTCATTATTACACCTTTTTGTCACTTTGAAATTCATGTCTTTCCCACCTCCGGCTCCTATTGCACACCCGGGTGATTCAAAGGGAGGAAATCTCTCATTGAATTGCCAAGGTTCCTTCCATTTTTTCCCTTGCACATTATTTTTTGGGGTGGTTCTTACTCAAGTGCTTTCGGCTAGATCAGGAACCATTTGTTGTGTGGTCTGGTAAAGAAATTTGAGACCTTGTATGGGATATTTGGCTACACAAATAAACTTACAGATAGACTAAATTACTGATGCGTTTGATGAAATGTACATGTGGTGTGCGCACATATATTATCTTAGCTATCTCAATAAGCCTCATGTTGCCAACACAAACTGATGTGAACTTCCTTGCTTGCATTTATGTGTGCACTTGAATTTGACTCAGTGAAAGCAAGAGCTTATTTCGATGGAGCGGTTTTCATTTTAACACCTCTCAGCAGCTCCAGCCCATATTGACTTCCCCAACTCATCTATTCTCATTTATGAAATGATGTCAAAACTCCATGGCAACCAATCTACGAGTATCCCTGGGCTTTGCTAACCAGACAGCAGAAGGAAACAGGACTACACTGTCTTCAATAAGCGCCACAAAGTTTATGTCTGCTTCTCTTCAGCACAGTCACATTTTCCCCTGTGCATTTGAATGAATCCCCTTGTGTAATATTTTTGCGGTCATACATAGGACTGCCTAAAATACATAGCACATTAATCTAAATGATTCATTCTGCTTTTTCAAAACCTCAGCCCAGTCCTTATGTAAATTAGGCTGATTCATTTGCACTTAACAGCAGAAGAATTGGTGATCTAGGAACTAAATAGTTTCTCCTTCGGATAGTTCTGTGTAAAATATTTAGTTATTTAGTTGCACATATTTTTGTGAAAGCACATATTGGCAAAATGATATGACAGAAGAGTATGAATCTGTAGCCTTTAGTCTAGTAGTAGAGCCAATATTCCAGTATATAAGAAAGCTATAGCAGACAAGAAAACAGAAAAAAACAGCTTTGGATGGTGCATGCAGCAAATTGTTTAACCTCAGAACACTGACTGGGTGGATTTAGAGGAAATAACTACATTATACCCAAAGACTCCCCATACTTATGTACTTATGCTCACTATGTTCTCACCTTGTTGTGTCCTATGTTATCATTCACACAGAAACACCAATGCATATTTCAGCACTTGCACCTCTCACACGGATTTTGTGTTTTAGTAGTCAAAACACAATACAATATCAAGTTAAACCTAGCTATTTGTTTTCTTTCCATATCTTTCAGCCTTTCAAGGGTTGTAAATATTCCCCATTACACTCCTGTTGTAATTAAGGAAACATCATAATTAAGGGGTGTAAACACCAAGTAATGTTTTGATATGGAAACAAGGAAATCATATTTGCATTTATGTGCAATTATTTTTCCCTCTCGCCATGATTTCATTTTCATATCACAGCCCAGTGTTTGTGGTATTTTCATCCCTGAGAAAATGTGGAAAAATATGATGGAGGAAAAAATATTAATATGCTAAAAACACTATTACAGTAATCAGCAAAGCAGAGTTGGGGACATTTTCCCAGACGGATGATTTGCATAATTCAATTTCTAGTACACTATCAAAATCCAGTATGCTTTAAATGCCTTAGCAAAAATAATAATATTTTTATGTTGCTGAAATTAAATTATGTTTTTACCCCTTTCTGCCCTTTCTACTGCTGCCATAGCGCTTGTTAGGGATTTATTTTCTGCCATGCCGCTGTCAATAGATTCCAGTTAAATAAACTAATTTCAGTGAGGCTAATTAATAAACTGAACTTTGTTCCTCAGTCCTGCCAAACCATCTTGACAAATAGTTGTCATTAAATAGTAGTGCACTCTCAGAGTCCACTGTCAAAAGGACAAGCCATGCTTAATGCCAACCCTTCATCCCTTCTAGGCAAACATTAAGTTATTCTGTATCTTGGAGACTGTAGATTGCCACCTGTTTCTTCAAGTCAAAGTTAGATATTTGTAATTGCTAACTTGTGAACTGCCATAAATTGTGATTATTTGGGAACCACTGAGCCCAGCACTATCCTCCCTACCTCTTGTGTATTGTAACTTGATCTGATAGGTGTTTTAGGCCCTTTATTCCAGCTCTCTGGGATAAATTAATCTAAAATAAAAGATTAATCTCAATGACAAAAATCTGACCTACTGTATTCATCCTATGAAAGATCAATAGGTGCAGTGTGTTCAGATATGCATAAGGCTCTGATTCTTACAGACGGCACATGAAAATAATTCCTAAACAGGCCTTGAAACATGCAGCAACCACCTACGTACAGCTGATGTGATGCTTCATTAGCATGCAACTTGTTTGATGTAGCTTAAATAATTCTGGAGACAGAAAAAACACACATTTTGTCTGGGCTTGTTTGCTCAATGGAGATATGCATTCTAAAGCCAGTTTATGTGTGTACATGTACCATGTCTGTCACATTCTGTCACCTCATGTACCACTTCCTGTGTTATTTTGAAACTCACTGTCTTGTCTCTGTTTCAGGCGTCTTCACTTCCTACCCTCCTGTGCTTCCCGGTCAGTGTGATTTCCTGCCTCCCCTAATGTCTTTCACCTGTGTCTCGTTGTCTCCTCTCCTCTCTGGTATGTAAACCCTTGTGTTCTGTGTCAGTTCGTTATCAATCGTGGCTTCCTTGTGTTCCTTACCCCCGTGACAGTGCCCCTTATTTGATCCTGGTTTACCTGTGTACCGACCCACGCCTGCACCTGACCACGTCTTCTGTCTCAGCTTCTGTCTACCGATCCACGCCCGCACCTGACCTCACCTCCCGTCTCCAGCCCTCGACCTCATCTTTGGCCCCCTGCCCTCTGATCCATTTTGTCTGTCCCCGACGCCGCCTCCAGCCTGCTCCTGTGGATACCTCTGTCATTATTAATAAATCCTGCTGATACTGTTAATCTTCGCTTGGGTCCTCTGTTCCGTCAAACCGTGACAATGTCTGCATATGTGGTGCTGAGGTAGTGCAGATCCTCACAATTTAGTTCAGCCCCCATGTCAATAGGTTACAGCATTCATACTACAGGCTAGAGTGGCACCCAAGCGTGCAGTGCTGTAGGCTCCAAACACAGTTCAACAACCTGAAGCAATAAGATTCATAAGGACTACACACAGGATGCCCAAGCTCAATGTTTCAGTTTATTATTCGCACTGTGGAAAGCCAGCAACAACCGGATAAATAATATTGCATGGAAATTGTATCAGTATATGCAGTACAGCGTAGCTGTTCTGCCCTGCAGCAGCAATGCTGCTAATGTGAAAGATAGGTTTGGGCAGTAGCAGCCTTCCCTGCCACAAATACAGGCAGTGTGAGACTAGTGTAATCAGTGCCCGTCTCGTTTTTATTCATTTTTCTCCATTATTACATCATTTACGTCATCTATGTCCATCCGTTACTTTCTGGCTGTGTATGTGCATGTACTGCTTTTTTGCATGCTGTCTATGTATGTATGTATGTGTGTGTGTGTGTGTGTGTGTGTGTGTGTGTGTGTGTGTGTGTAGGAGCATTGAAAGCCACTGGGGGATTTGGCCATTATTGATCCAAGGCGAACACAGTATTTACTGGGATAACTCGCAAAGCCCCATCATCATAACTGTCTGAGACCGCAGTCCAACTTAATGAAAGCACTTCCCAAATGTCAAGAGCTTAACACCAAGCTAACAATAGCCCTGTGTGACACACACACACACACACAGATGATAGTGTTACTGTCAGATACTCATCAAGGTAGTAGGTTTAATAAGAAATCCTTAATTAGAAAGAACATAATGCACTTTCAGAAATTAGATAACAGTTATGTATCTGAGAATAAGATGTAAATCTCACATAAAAGTAAACCTTGAATGAAGTATGCAGTGTTGTTTTGCTCTACACAAAAATGTAAAACGTAATATACAGCTCATTGATCTGACATGAATCGTTTGCGATGTCATGTAGAAGCACACACACACACACACACATTTATAATAAATGTCTCTAATGCGAATGAGTAACTTCAACACAGAATGATTTACTGCTCTTGCAAGCTTCATCCCTTTAGCCTCTCATACTAAAATGCTATATTCAAATAGAACATGATATGGAACAACAGGCTGGACCTTGAACACTCCTACTGACCATGGATAGGGATCAATGTGAAGAAAATTCTGGACTTCTCACCGAATATTTCATGGTTCTCACTTAAAGGTTTTAATTATGTATCTTCCACTATTGCCACAATTGTTGTTTTCTTTTTTGAAAGTTGCTAGCTTCTCAAGTTGTGGGTCCAATGTCACATCTGCTGTTTTGACTTTAGCCCTGTTGACCTAATTCCTATCTTTTCTATTACAACAGCAGAAGCAAAGTAAAAATAAAAAGTTTTCTCTTTCTTCCCTATCTGCATTTTATAACATTGCTCTCCACCCAGCCACCTGTAAAACCAAATTGATACAATTCATTTGTTTCCTCCAACAGTAAAATAAAAGTATGATTTCTGTAATAATAATTGAATTAAATTTAAAAAACATGAAACTTTATAACGAAGGCTCTTCTATCAGTTATCTACCTTGCACCAGTAGAAATATGTTTTTAAAATTATACAGCCTGCATACTCATTAAACATTAGATGCCTCTGTGCCAATGTGTCATGTTGGAAAAAAGGGGCAATCAAAGAGGCCCTATCATTATTTGAGAAACTCATTTGCTGTGATCACTCTTCCATTGCTGCTTCTTCCGTGTGTTTACACAATTTAGTAGAGCGCTTTCCACGGCCTATGACACTTGGGAGAATAAAGAAAAATCCTGTGCTGACCCCCAAAGATGGTGAGTGGTGAGAGTGGGAGGCAAATTGAAATGATTTAGTTGCTTATTAATGTTGTTCTGATTGTCTTGCTTGCCATTTTATAATGCCACAATCTTTTTTATTTATTTTTATCTTTTTCCTGTGAAAGCTCTCACTTTTTTGTTAATTGCCTTGGCATCGCTCAGGCAGAGCCTTGCCAATAAAGCACCTTGAAATTGAAAAGTGAATTGGAACTGAATGGAGGGAGGAGATTCTCTCTCTGCTTTTTTCCCGCAGCTGGTAAAGCAGGATTAGGCTTCGCACAAAAAAAGACAAAAGGGAGAGTGCATGTGTGCGCATCTCTGTGTGTGGGTGTTTATGCACGTGGGTGTGCAAGTCTGTGGATGTGTGTATTTGAGCGCTCGCACTGTCCTGGAGTCGAGGCTGCAAGGTTTTTAGGAGACTCAATTAGTTCAGCCCAAACACAAATCCAGTGTCTTTCATAGTCCAGGTCTAGCTGGGATGTGGTGAGAAAACACTAAAACTCTGTCCACAACCCGGATAACCTCAAAGTCCCTCTCCTCTCCAGATTATCCCTGAGAATCCCAGCACATGGGGAGACCAAGGGGAACTAATCACAGCTGGAATCCCACAGTCAGCCGCTGCTGTGGGTTTTCTGATGTCACCCCAGTTTGGCCTGGATGAAAGATTTGGTCCTGTGTCCATTTCAGGCAGGTTTGTTTGGATTGTGGTTACAAGGGAAGAAGCAAAGTGAGCAATGACACACACACACAAAAAAGACCAATGATGACCTGAAGTCATTGATTAATTAAAAACAAATTTCACAAAAGTAGGACAGAATAAGACTATAAAAGCAAGTAAATATAAAAGTAAGCTTTCTTTCACTTTGTGTGGTATTTCATTATGGAAGACCAATCCAAGAAGCTCCTGCCACCACAACTGCCAGGTGACACACCATCCAACCTGGTTATATAGACACTTAAATAAATAATAACTACCTGAGGCCCCAAAAAGACTTTTACTCTCTGGCTTTTTTGGTCGTCCGCTGGTTTTTGGTGCGGCTGTAAACCTTCTAACCCCCCCATGTATGAAACTTTCCAATCCATTCCAATGCAGTATTATGGCCCCAAAAATGTAGCTCTCCGACCCATCCTGATCCCAAAGACAGAACTGCGTGGTAAAAGCTTTGTTACATAAAATACTATAATACTAAGACTGGTATCCACCAATAAGGAAGTATCTGCAATCTGTCTGAAAGAAATGAATTAAGGTTAGAAAGTTAAAATAAAAACATTTCTTTCAACTGTTTGGATTAAGATCCTTGTTAAGGTTATGCTGACAGCTGGAAAGAAGCCAAACATCACTGCGGAGTTGCGTTGGGTCTCTGGGTGGGATGTCCTCTCTTAGTTTTTTTGTTTTTGTTTCTCTCCTTCTCTTTCCTGCAGCCTATGATGCAATTTGTAGTAGCTGACATCGCTGTTTGACATCATCCTGTAAAAACTGTGTTTACCCTAAGAGATCGTCGCATCAACATCACTGATGCCATCCTGGACTCTGCGCCCACACACTACTGTGCCATGTTCTCACAACCTCCAGCAGCCGTGACTTCTGGCTGTTTCAATTTCAATCTACTTGTACCTCATATTTCCTTTTTTACCTCAGGGTCTACGTATAAAGTTTAACAACAACAATAGTAATAATACAACCTTCCTTTTCTCTCTCTCTCTCTCTCTCTCTCCCTTTCCCCCTCTTTCTGTATAACAAATTATCACTTAAAATATCCTATGATTGTATGCGCAATGTCATGTAAAATGTTGGCTTCAATTAAAACAAGTAGCAAAAAGAGAAAAAAAAAGAAACCATCAGAATTAATATGTTTCATCCTTTACCAGGTAATTTTCAAAGTATTTGTTTTTGGAGACAAACACACATACTTACAGGCTATTCAGATATACTGCACATGTGTCGGACATGATTTCCGGTTATTTTCCTCATCTTAGTGACACATCGGAAAGTTATCTTGGCTCTTTAAGTTTTGCTGAGAGAGTTTGGCAAAGTAGAACACAGGGAGGGACAGAGGGATGGCTGGTGGTGTGTGTGTGTGTGTGTGTGTGTGTGTGTGTGTGTGTCTGTGTGTGTGTCTGTGTGTGTGCATTGGTTTGTCTGTGTTGTGGGTCTCAAGATTGAAGAAGTATTGAGAGAAATAAAGAGTTAGTCCTGGCTTTGGGTCTTACCTTAATCCTTTCCACACCTTTTTTCAAAGCGCCTCTCCAAGAGACCCTAAGAAGCAGAGGAGCATCCTTTTGGCAAAGGCAGATTATCCTTATATATATATACTGTATATATACACAACATGAGGTTACAGAAAGGAGGAGAATGGGCTGAACCAGAGGGGGGAAGTAATGTTTTCCAATAAGTTTTAGAACAGACTAAAGTGAAATGAAAGAAAATGAAATGATAGATAAAGTTACAAAGCTGGATGGAGGAGGAAGATCGAAAGACGGGGCAGCTTTTGATTGAGGGGTTTGGATTGAGGGTGGAAGAGAGAGAGAGAGCTTTGGCTTGGTTGGGAATGCAGCCAGTGGAGCAGCTCAGAGGAGTAAAGCTGCTTCCACATGAGTGAAAGGATCTACACATGCACACCCACACACACACACGCACACAGGGGCTGAGGCAAAGAAAAGGAACGTGTGAGAGGACACAATGGCAGCCATGTTTTACTTTAGTGAGCAAATAAAAAGGCCACCAGATCCTTGCCACTGAACTCTGTGGCTTGAGAAGAAGAAACTATCAGATTCTGCCATTCTGCTATATATTTGATGATCAGGCATTACATAAACCGTGTAATTGTGTTTAGCATAATCAAACAAACAAGGATTGTTCACATTCAGCCATACAGAATATAATAATAATAAATACAGTTTTACAACTATGAGTTAATTAAGTATCTGTGCTTTGAAAATCAAGGAAATTAAAATTTGTCAACAGTTGTAAAATACTTTTGGTGTTTTATTCAATAGCTTTGTTATACAATAATGAATTGTAATTTATTGACTATACCCATGACAGTTATTAGAATTATTGTACTCCTTAAATCAGCATCTTCATCATGCAGCACAGTCCTTATCACTGCTGACAATTCTCCGAGGGATGGTGTAGACTCCATTACGGTGTGGATTCACATAACCCTAAACCTGACCCTATCCACCTCACTGAATCGATGGAACTTGGCTGAAACGGTGTTAGGCCTCTGAGGTCACTTACTTCTGAGTTTATTTGGGTTTTATTTACCGCCTACACTGCAATAAGAACACATAGAGTGCATGGCAGATTTTCACTTATGAAACGCTTGACATTTTCAATAATGCCTCTCCTTTATGCTGGTTAGGAACTGGGGTTGTATGCTTGTGCTGTTTGTGGTACCATGATAGAGATGTGTTTGACTACTTATCTATTGAGTTCAAATTTTTCACTTAGTTTGTGGAAAATGGTCCTGGTCAAACCCATATCTCATGTTGTCACAAGACATTTTTCTGGACCCTTGAGCTTTTCTTTTTATAGAAAATATGGTGCATTAAAACAATTTTAATAATGCCATTTCTAAACATACAAGTCTGTATTTCCATTCAGAGTTTTCACAAGGAAAAGGATGTAGACAGAAGCACTGTCTGGTGAAATTGCTGATTGCCCGTCACCATGCTGGCAAAAGATCAAAGCTTAACTGCAAAGACGGCAGCTCTCAGGGCTTGAAGTGGACATTATTTCTAAGCTGAAGTGGTCTGTGTCCACAGAGGGTTTGTTTTAAATGACTGTGTCAGCTGGGGTCTTGCCCTCAAGACACAATCATTCTAAATGTGAAACTCACTGAGTTAGATAAAGAAACTTCATGTCATTCCTTAATGTGTAGAGGTATTTTTTACATGCACACATATGCCTACGTTTGATAAGAATATCCATTGTGAAGCTTATGAATAATGTTCATCATGTATGCAGCTATGAAGGTAAATGACTGGGAAAGATAATTCCGAAGAAAAGGTCATTGGCTCTCGGAATTCCGGTAGACGAGGAGTAGGGTGACGCGAGATGAGAGCACAGACGCACAGAAATACACAGGCGCATGAAAGACTGACAGGAATCCTCTTGCAATTTGTCATGCCTCCGTGCAGCGGCATTCCATAATTGATTTAAACACACAGAGGCAATTACTTTAATTCCATCCATCATGTGCAATGGGAGCTCCAATAGGCCCATTAGGGCGATCATATATTTACACTTTAAAGGCTTGTTGTAAATAAATCCAGGCAAGGCATACATTTATTTTGTCGTGACATGACCCTTCTGTCGTCATCTCTAATACACATATCTTACCTTCCTGTTTTTTGAATGTCCTCTTTCACTCTTTAGTCCATTTATTCACTGGTTACCCAGTTCCCAGAATCTTTTCTATCATCTCAGTCCATCTGTCCAAAGAGCACAAAAGAATTTATAATTTAAATCACACTCTTGCCTCTTTGCTGTTGACTCAGTAAACTGAAGTAACAAAGACACTACATATGGTTGTCATAACTGCAAATGTGTCTTTCTCACTATTTAAAACAGATTTTACACATTTGTAAATATTTGCTTGTTAGAATAAGTGCTTCTTGAGATTCCCTTTATAATTTCCTGGCACAATGGGCTGATCCAAGCAGGTTTGTTAACTGCCAGCACAACTGTGTCTTTGTGTATGGTTGTATGCAAGCATATTTGTGTATAGCAATTATCCTGCAAACTTGCATTTCACTATGTCTCTCTATGCCTGGCTTTATTAAATATATTACTGGAGCTTTGTGCCCCATTGCAGCTCTGCAAATAAACATATAAGCACCACTTCCTTTCCAGTCAACATGCACAGAGAACCGGGAAGGTGAGATTTTGACATTCTCGCTGAATTGCATGAGCAATAAACAATAGAAACATTGAGAGTGATGAGCAATGCAGACAAATGTTATGAGCATAAATTCTTGAAGTGAGAATCAGTAAAGATGGATGGAGAAAGTGAGGGAGGAACAAAAAAGAAAGAAAGGTCTGCAGCTTCTTCAAGTGTTCCAAAGAAGTGTAGGAGAGTGAGACATAAACTGTTTACCCTCTTAAAACATTTTCATATACTGCTAAAACTTGATAATGTACAAAAAGGCAATTGTGAAAGATGACATCAAATGAGAAAAAATGTAGCGCCCAATGTTTTGGTGGGCAATGACAGAGACAAAGTTTTATCTTTTTCTGAATTATTTAAAAAAATACTTACAAGATTCTGTGTTTTCTATTTCATTTTAATTTTCATGAAAAGCTGGTATGTGAACAACTAAAACTAACAATGGTCTGATTGATGACTAGAGACGCCTGTCAGAAGTTTTCCATCTCCCTTTATGATTTTTTATTATGAACATAATGAATTCTGACTCACCTACTGGATGTTTTGAACACAGTAATTTTGGCTGTGGGGTAAGTGAGTTCTGTTTCAATCTCAATGCTTTTCCTGATTTGCAATTCAAACAAAAACTCCTAAATTCTGTGTCAGTAACAGTTATATCAATTTGTATGATTTTATGATTCCTTTAGCCTGTCTGTCTTTTACACAAAAACACTTTTAAACTGAAACTGCACTCATTTCAGTACCCACATAATGATGGGAATATATCAGAATATAATTGGTTTAAATTTATGAATCTATGCTATGTAGATGGTCTTCTGGATTTAAACAACAACAGCAACAACAAAATCACTCGCACCACTTTTGTTTATGTCATTGTCCATTACTGGAAACAAGAGAGAACAACATTACAACATAAGCAACTATAAAGGTAATTTGCCCTTGTTCAGTCTGACCTTTCACCTTATAGAAGAACAGAGGAACACAAACCTTGTGACTTCATGTCTAAGGAGAATCTAAATTCTTTCCTCTGCACTTCAACTCAAATTGTTTCCAGTCATCTCCGGCCTCCATAGCCGTTGAAGTTTCATATTGTTAACCTAATTAAATATACACGTATGATAATACTCTTTCCAGTCTCCTCAGTTCAGCTGTTGTGCAGTATCGGACTTCAAACCTCTCTCATGGATTGCTCTGATCAAGCTGTGTTTCCATTTCCATACATCGTTTCATAACCCCTCAGATTTATTTTACAGTGCCTTGAATGAGTCCGGACGCCAAGGTTGGGAACCAAAGTCCTCAAATCACGAGCGTGATGATGAAATACAAACTGTCTATAAAATAAATAAAAGCACTATAAAAGTTATGCTCTGCTGTCTTTGAAAGGCAGATGGCCAAAGAGAAGGTCAATATGCCAGTGGACCCCGACTTCACTTAATTCGGTCTGTTTTTTGGTAGAGATTCAGCATTTGGATGCATTTTAACAGTTGTGACAACATAAAGGCGGAATGCAGAATCAAGCCGTCACGTCGAGCAGGGTCCACAAAAAACCTTCACAGACATGAGAACCGTGCATCCAGCTTTGGTTGGAAGAAAAAGAAGAATTAACAAAAAAATTAGCTCCACTCAGGCTCTCAATCCAGTGTATGTTGTGTATGTCCAAACAGGAAAACACTCTGAAGAAAACATTCCAAAACTGTACGACAGAGAATGTGCTTCACTGCAAGAACATTCCAGAACTATTTGAATTCCTCATGAAAATAGCACCACACTCTCTGTCATCTCACTAACATCAGAACAG
Source organism: Genypterus blacodes (assembly GCF_046128005.1). Lineage (NCBI taxonomy): Eukaryota > Metazoa > Chordata > Actinopteri > Ophidiiformes > Ophidiidae > Genypterus > Genypterus blacodes. Next base: position 6,392,811 of record NW_027466817.1, read on the forward strand.
ACTGAATGCATGTGAAGTACAGATGATATGGCAACTACAGGCAATTCCCTGAATTACAGGGAATTTGAAGAGAAATTGTGACAGTGATATGTGGACAGACATAAAATGTGAAATATGAAAGGTATAGTATTGGTATATACCAATGTTATATACCAATACTACTGCCCAGTCCATAGGCAAAGGGATTCAGCTTGGGAACCAGAGGGTCGCCGGTTCAAGTCCTACATGGACCAAGTAAGTGGACTGGTAGTTGGTGAGTTGCCGGTTTCCCTCCAGGGCACTGCCGAGGTGCCCCTGAGCAAGGCACCAAACCATCAACTTCTCCACGGGCGGCGTAAAATGGCTGCCCTGCACCCCCTCTATGGTGCATGTGTTTGTGTGTGTGATATGTAGGGGGTGCAAGACAACTACCAATTATGTGTGATTGCTGTGAATTGCATGCAAATGACTAGAATAAAGTATTCTAAATCTTAAATGGTAAAATAAGTAACTAAAAATATAAAGAGTGTGAATTCATTAGTGTGAGCTTGACACCAAAAATGTATACAGAAAAAAACAAGCTTATTTTGCTGAATTGAAGTGTTGGATTTCAACATTTTGTAAATGTTCACACAAAAGACGCTTATTCAGCTGGTTTGGGTGGAGAATCAGCCATGTGGATAAATGTTACTAATAATGTTTAACATTGATGTACTTACACACATTTGGATAATGCACTGGTAAATGAGGGGAGGAGGACAGGGCATAAAGAATTCATTCATTCAAGTTTTAGCCAGTACAACGATTAAAATAAAAGCAGATTTATTGGATGTCAGCAAACCAAAATTGTATTGTATTAACATAATCAAATATGCAGGTGGTGTACATGTGTGTATGTGTTTTTAAGAGATAAAGTAGTTGCATCAGAACCCTCAACTGCAGTGTTCCTGCAACTATAGCGATGTTAAAATAAACATTGCAGCAAGTTTACTTAATTTATAAGTCATTTTTAATTTCAAAAAGATCTACTTTGGCAGCACCCCGTCTGTCTCAAAGTTTCAAATAAAGTAGTAAAGCTTTCAATTTTGGATAAGCAGGGAAAAAAATATTTGATAAGTTTCATGGAGCTACTAGCAAGAGCCAACGCTGATAAGAATGCCTAATGTGCAAAACATGGCCAGCTGAATTATTCCTCATTCTTATTCATTTGATGAGATTCAATGCCAAACACAGTAATACTTAAAAAGAAATTGGCAAATTCCTTCCTTTCCTTTCACTTCTCACCTCACCGAAACAAATCATCTCAACAACTCTGTAGGTAGTGAGTGGGTTATGAAAGCATTTTTAGAATAAGTGTTCTCTTTAACAGAAAACTAATTATTGATTTTCTTTCAAACGCAATGTAATGCTTTACTATTAGACTGTGAAATATTTGTATTTTTTGTTCCTTTCTGGCACGAGTGACTGAAAGCTTGGTGATAATCGTATACATTTTTCTATGCATTAATTCACATAATAACTTGTGTTTGATGTCATATATGACAACAATGGACAAACCCACAATAATCCAATTACAGGTTAATACCAGACAAAGCATATCACCCTCTTGTGCTAATTACACTCAGAGGCATATTCTCACACACTTTTCATTATACAATTCTTTCTCATCACTCCCCTTCTTTCCGTTGCTACTCTGCCTGTACAAGGCATGCAATCATTGTAATACGTTCTAATCACAATTTGATAATTGGCAATTCAAGGAGGTAGTTAGGGAACAAAGCAGGTTTGTGGGGGCTGTAGATGGATGTCATTGACTCAGAGACATTGAGGTTCTCTTGCTCCTTCACCAAACCCCAATCCATCTCTCTTTGTTTCTCCCCTTCACCCACTCCCTCTTTCCTTCCCGCCTGTGCCCCTTTCTCTGTCTCTATCACAGCCTGATCTCCACTGTGCTGATAGATTATAATGATCTTTAATTGGATCTAAATATAACGATTGCGCTCGTTGCCATCAGTGCCTCTCCGTGAAGACCGACCGATCATTAGGAGGGGTAATAAGGAGAGAGGAAGTATTTGCAACAGCACCAGCACATAGTGGTGGATAGCCATTAGGGTCCTCCCCCCAAAGTGTAGTCACTGGTCATAAGTAGCTTAAAATACATCATAAACATTTTATTTCCCTTCTTTATTGTTTCATTAGTCTCCCCTGTCCTCCAACTTAGAGCAGTGAGTGCTGACTGGAGGTTCCTGAGGTTCCCCTTGTCTCAATCATTGCCCACCAAAATGCCCCGAAATGCAAGCATGGATGGGGACAACTTTTGTCGGCACAGCAACTAAACTTCTTTTACAGAGTGAAGAGCAGGAAGGGAAGTCTAATCTGACTGACTGTAAGTCAGGAAGGTCCCCGTGAAGATTAGAAGTGCATCTCTTGCTAGAGCATAACCAGGGAATAAGACATGTTTCAACTCTCTTCCTGAGATTTTAGTGGCTTGCCAATGTCTGTAATGTTTTGATTTTCACACACATAATCGGTCTCTGTTCATAATTGCTTATATTGTGGGGTATTTGGTTGTGAAAGCTAAAAAATACTGTTTCCTCCTTGCAGTTCTGGGCCTCTGTACAAATGCTAACATTTTTGTCTTTCTTTGTATCCTTCATCACTTCTCCCTTACCATCCTAACAGAGTGTTTCTTTGCCTCATCACTCTTTCCTTCTCTCCTTTACAGATCTGTTACATTATTTGATTTCGTCCTATCGTTCTGCATAACAAAGCTCAGAAATCCTGTTTGAGCTGTGATCAGCTGCACCTCCTCCAACAGTGCGCACTGGGATGCAGCGCCACTAATGGCAAACAAGTTTGTAGAGATGCTCACACACCTCTGGCACAGACAGACTGACACACAGACTAACAGGCTGAAGGACAGACGCCTTGTGTTTGCTTTTTCTGTAAATACTCTGTTGAATCATTTCATGTGATGCTCCAATCATTATCAGCACAGTGCGCACAGAAGCTGCACTGAGCTGGGCTGTAGCACCGTGATGGAAAACGATTTTCGGACAGCATTATGCAGATCAATGAAAGTAAATCACAAAACTGGTGTATCAAACACAGCATTGGCAGAGTCAAACAGAAGGCTATTACTGTGCCAACTACAAATACTCCGAAATAATATTCTACACACAAATGAGCAAAGCAGTAACAAATGCAACAGATGCAAACAACATCTATTGTGCTGGAGGAGTTGTGCGAGTTTAGTTCTGCTGATCGTTCGTTCCACGTTGTTACTGCCATGACTGAACCCGTTGGACTTTGTGATGGACATGCGTTTTCAAACATGACTGCTGTGATCTGGTTGTGATCAAACAAGATTTTCTGACTTTGTGATGCAGAACAATAGGAAGAAATTGCGTAATATAACAATCTTTTCAGCATTTCTACTGGAAAGATTACTGCGTAATGTGCAACGGTCCATTATCCACTTTACTGGATCAAACAACAAACAAACCCCGTCACAGCGTTTCATTTCTCTCTGCCGAGTCACTTTTGGCTCTGTAATATAATCCACATGCTTTTCAGCCAACGGTTTTCTCACTTTGAAGTCAAAACACAAGAGCGAACCGCCTGTGAAGCCACTTGCCCATCTTGAATGGCATGAGAGTTATGTTCTAATGAAGAATGATGCAGTATTCTTTATGCATACCAGCGCCACCCATGTGTAGATGGGAACCTGAAGGAGGATGCACAGATGGAGGGCTGAAAGTAATATAGAAATGTATCCCATTTGGACACTGTTTATTTTTTCCCTCAAAAGAGGACACAAGACATCTCATTTCTGTCTTTTGAAGAGCTGCCACATTAAGGCAAAGGAGAGGAGGAAAATAAGACCGATGATCATTGGTTAAATACTTTCTTCCTAATGCAAACTTACTATCCATTAGACTCTAGAGCCTCTGCTCATGTTGGATAAAACTAGATTTAAGTAGAATGAATGTTCATACTCCTCACCTGAGGTACACCTCAACTTATCCTCTCCCCTTTTCCTCCCAATCTTGAAATCAATAATTCAGTGTTGCTCAATTTATGTTGAACGACTCTCCTTTCCCCCTGCAAAATCTGTCATCCATCAGTCTAACACACGTCACCCTTCTGTGTCGGTGGCTTTGTTTGGGCCCGTGAAGGTCTGTAACCGCTAGGCAGTGTCACAATCTGGTTGAGAGATACAGTATCATCTATTCAGCAGGTCACAGGTTTGATGCTCCATTTGTGTCCAACCTATAATGCCAATATACAGTGTACAATGTACAGTATATTGGAGGAAAATACTAAATCTCAGCCGACGCATCCAGTCTACGTCAATGTCCCCTTGATGCTATAAATTACCCATTGAATTTCTATAAATGTTCCGTTTTGTCCCTGCTGTTTTGTGTCTATTTCTTCTTTGCGACCAACCCCCTTTTCTCTGTCTACCCAACTTTCTGTTATCCATAATGTCTCTGTGAACCACAGACCACAGTACCATAGGGAGCAGCAAAAAAAACACAAAACACAAGAGGATCCTGAAGCTATAAAAATGCAAAAAGGCGAGAATAACTTTGATACATCTATACCCCTAGAGAGTGTCAGTGTGTTTTGTCCATCATGATTTATATTCCAGTCTTGTAGTTTTAGACACATCAACCCAGTGGAAACTTCAGATTGCATTGCAGGAAAGCATACATCTAACACTAACGCCACGATTTTTGTTTTACCTTTAGGAGGTATGCGTGACGTCTTATGTCTGCTAAATGCGTGTGGTATGTATTGTGTGGTGTTCTATATCAGGGAATAATACCCAACTATGCGATCATGAATATGTAAAGCCAAACCACACACACACACACGCACACACACACACACACACACACATTTCCATTTCAGGGCTTGCTGATTTGAACACGGTAGAGCACCAAAACACAAGGGAGCAATAGAACTGATGGTGAGGTACTGCAATGCATTTTAGGAAAAGTCCCTTGTTACCTGGATGTTGGATTACAGTAATAACAGAGCTTTCCTTATAATGCCTGTGTGTGTGTTACCTCTGAAGAGTGTGTCCCTCTCTGTCAGTGTATCTGTGTTTCGGTGTGAATAAGATGATGCTACAGTATCTACGGTGCAGACAGACAGACAGACAGACAGACAGACAGATAGATAGATAGATAGATAGATAGATAGATAGATAGATAGATAGATAGATAGATAGATAGATAGATAGATGGATGGATGGATGGATGGATGGATGGATGGATGGATGGATGGATAGATAGATAGATAGATGGATGGATGGATGGATGGATGGATGGATGGATGGATGGATGATAGATAGATAGATAGATAGATAGATAGATAGATAGATAGATAGATAGATAGATAGATAGATAGATAGATAGATAGATAGATAGATAGATAGATAGTTGCTGTTATAATGCTTGTTTTAATGCTTGATAAGAGCTGGTTCAAATGATCGCTCTTCTCTTTCCTATTCTTACCACATGCCATAATCCGGGTTATGTCTTCAAGCGTTCAACCATAAACACACAAAAACATGAATGCACTTGCACACATTCACATTTCTTTATAAGAGTAAGATGCAATGTTCTCAGCTCAACTCTCCAAATCACTTAAGAAAGTTTGTGAATAAAGTTTTTCTCTTTTCAGTATGGAAGAGCAGAGGGAACTTGCTGTCGAAAATGTACACAGAGAAGGGCAGCAGAAAAGCTTTGCTTTTTATAAAAAGCTAAGATTTCTGCAGACAAACGATTACTCATACTCATACTCACACACACACACACACACACACACACACACACACACACACACACACACACACACACCTGCAATGATTTAAGTTATTTATGCTTTATTGCTTACTGATGGTATTTCTATGCTCATTGCCTTTATATATATTTTCTTTACTGTTTTTAGTTTGCTTCAATAAATGTCTCAATGATTTCTGGTGTTTATTCTACACTATTTTAACTGTGTATTTTATTAATATCTCAAGGGATTAATATAATTGTAGTGGATATATATATATATATATATATATATATATATATGTATGATGCATTAATCTTCTCATGCATTAATCTTCTTCTTTGTGGAGCATATGTTCGCTCATTTCCTTTTTTATTTCCTCTGCATCGGGCTGTTCCTGATGAGGTTATGACTTCATTAAACTGGAACTAAGATCATAAGCTAGACACACAAATTATATTCAAATTGCCTTGTTTAAGTGAGTCAGCATCACCGGAAAAAAGATGAAATAAACAGTCTAGGGTATCAATGGGAATAAACAAACACACACACACGCACACACACACAGATTGTAGGGTTAATGAAAAATCTTAACATATAATCAAATGTTCTTTCTCTTCGACTTTTTTTATTTTTTTACTAAACATGCAAAAATACTTAAATGGCTCTTTCAAATTTCAAACAGTGTAACCTTTGATTTCTGACCTTTGAGAGTAAATCTAAAACTTTGTTAGAAAGTCAGCTTTGATTCATAGCACAATTTCATTCAGCACACTAACAGTCCTCAACAATCCTGCTTTATATTCAGAAATATTGCCAGAACTGTTGCCAACAAACACAGTTGAACAAATTATCCGGGCTTTCATCTCCACCTGCTCCAGTTCTTTATTTACATGTGCTAATAGTTCAGCAGCTGCACATCTGCAACTGATCCAGGATGCAGCAAGGCTTATAGCCAACACCAAACACAGAGAACATTTTGGCAGTGTTACAAAGGCCTCTGGTTTGGTTCAGAATTCAATTTAAGAGCCTTTTAACTTACTTTTAAAGCCCTTCCTGATTTGGCATCCTCGCATATTTTACATTCCAAATCATAATTTCTCAAACATGAGACGGGAGAAACTGTTATAAGTTCTGTGTATAAAGCTAAGAATAAGGATGGGTCATACTTTTATTTCGTGTAATAGAGAAGTCTGTCGATGTCACTACCTCATTTGAAAAAATGTTTTTTTTATAAATATTTTTATTTTTACTTATCTAGTGTGTCCTTCTTTTGTGAAACATTTTCTTGATCAGGTTTTGGAAACTGCAACATAAATAAGATTTACGTTTAAGTCGCTAACACTGTGCAGTTGCTCACTTGTTTGCTGTTATGACATGATATTGTGTATCAATGATTGCCCAGATGAACAGACCACATTCTTTACACCACATACACCCAAATATTTCACACTGGAAGTATTTTTGAACAGGTGATTTTATGTGTATTAATACACAATGAGACCATTGTGTGCCAGCCAGTAACATCTCCATGGACCACAATAAAAACACGTCAGACCTGATGCTATATGGCAGGCTTCCTCTCTACTGCTCTCCTGCTATTCTCTCTGCTGTCATTAGTCCATTGGATGGATCCACATAGTGCAGTTGTTTCTCTCTCTTCCTCTCTTCTTGAAGGTCATGACTGGTGTTGGTCCTCCTGGTGCTTAATTCCAGATAGAAAATAACACTTGAAGCATCCATTACGGTTTTGTGGATGAGGAACGGGGGGTGAAAGAGTGTATTACCTCACTATAGCCACACAAATGCAGCATATTTTCTTCCATTCTCTTTAATGGCCAGGCTGGCAACTTTAATTTATCCTCTTTCTGATGAGAGACTACACTTTGAATTACACGTCTTGGGATATTGTCTTTATTTAAAATAAAAAGTGTGCATTTTTATGGATGCATTTGGGAACAATTGCTTCTTCTCTGCTCCCTCTGACTGGAGGGGTGGGGCACGTGTTCCCAGAAAGGAGAGGATTAGTTAGCTGTGACACTATTTTTAGGTCACATCGAAGATGCCACAGCAGCAACACTGCATTAGATTAAAATACATACTTTCTTCTCACACATATTAATTAATTTGCAGTAATTTCATACTACAATGTGATCCGACAACATGTGCAAGCAGTATCTGTAAATGTATTACATGTTTATTTTTAATCACAGCAGTGATCTTGTCAGACGAGAAGGTTCATACTTGACAGAATGGCCTGACATCTCCCAGATTGATCATTCATAGTTCATGTAAGTGGTACGGTACTGAGATCTTTGTTCATCTGCCCAGAGCAATATCTGAGTGTTATGGCCTTGTTCAAGTGGACAGCCTGTGAAGAGACACTTGCACTCCACTTACAGTGTGCAGCATCTGATCCATATTAGCAGCATTTCATTCAAACAGTTGTGCAGCTCACCTTCTTCGGACTGCGGCAGAGGAAGGTGATAATTGGTCTGTGCAACATTGAGGCTGAACAGGTTTTAATGATCATTCAAATAATTAATCTATGTAACTCATGAACTAGTGAATTGCAATTAGTTTCAGTAAAACTTCTTGTGAATTACTACAGACTACAGTTTTATTTCAAACAATGTATTTGTCAGCAATCTGTTTTTCCTGCTTGTGTTGCAAGTGAGGGGGTCATTTGTCTTCAGGCTCCATCATTCTCAAGCCACTACTCAAGCCTGCAAGGGGTTGGTTGGGAGAGATCCTGAGTGTAGGGCCCAGTGTGTGTGCGTGTATGATTGAGTTGAAACTGTTTACTTAGTTTAACAAGCATGTTGTGTCATAAATAGTATTAAGTAAGAAGGGAATTAGTAGTTTCAAAGTTACCCACTATAAGAGTAACCATTAAAGTACACAGCGCCCGTACACAGCGCCCGCCCATAGCACTTGTTGTTGGACAGGCACTAGTTAAGGTCTTGAGCTTGGTGTTTAGGTGCTGTTAAAGGGGTTTCTGATACAGTATGTTCACAATTATCAAAATTCGTTTTGGTCATCAACAATGGTCTTGGTCATCAACAGTTATATAGTAGTTATACTTTTATTCATTATTTTAGGCACTAGGATAAGGTCATCTTAAGTAAGAGTGAAGATGGGAGCTGCAGAGAGGCCGGCAGAGTGAGTGCACAGAACTGCTGCAACGCTGCTATGTTAAGCACAAACTCTCCTAAATCTGCAGCTTTTGTGATTTATTCATTTTATTTTATTTTTTAATTAACAATGTGACAATATGTTCATTATTATCATATTACATTGTAGTGTTATATCAGTCCACATGGTGGTGTACTACAAGTTTGGTGTGCAGTCCTCCTTTTAATGGGATAGACATCTGAAAATAACCACTGGGGCTCAGAATGGTAGTAACTGCTTCTTTTATTTCCCCGCTTACCTCTACAGTTTAAGAAAGTCTCATCCTGCCTGAATTTGCAGACATATTGTATTCATGGTTATTGTGCACATCCAAAAGAGGTGATAATTATTTGCAGGAAACAGATTTTTTGGTGATATCCAAGAATAGTATAGCAGCAGAATTGTGCTGGTAGAAGTGTGTGTGTATGTGTGTGTGTGTGTCTTACTCATAATCACTTCCCACTTTGTCTCATTGACCCGGCATAGTGCAGAGGGAGCCCACGGCACACCATCAGTATTACCAGCTGATCCAGAGTCTGCATTTAATCCTACGCTCCGCTGCCCTGAATAAGGAGTGATGCCTTACTGATCGGAACTGAGATCTGCACAGTCATAGCATCACACATACACACACACACACACACACAAACACACACACTACTGTCCTTTTAAGGACATTTATTTGCTGGAAGTGTATCAAAACCTAACCCAGTTGATCCCAAAGTGGGGGGCTTGCCACCTAGGGGGGGCGCAGAGGTATTGCAGGAGGGGCGCGACAGAAGGGAAAATTTGTTGAAAGCAGAAATGCTGTTACACAGTAAAAGTTACACAGCATTACACCATTAGACATTAGACACTCTGTGTATGTGTGTGTGAGTGTGTGCGAATGCGCATGTGCGCGTTGGGGGGGGGGCGCAAAGATTTATCTACAAAAGGGGGGCCCTGCAGAAAAAAGTTTGGGAACCACTGACTTAACCCATGAAAGAAAAGCACATTTCGCCAAATGCTAAATATTCTTAACAAAAGACATTGATGGGCTGTTTGAAATAAAGCAGATTGACAAACAAACAAACAATGCACACACACACAAAACCACCCATACGCAAACACACAAAGCTTTTGACAGATAATATGTCATCGATAGATAGGTTATGCATTCATTGATGGTGAAAGTGCATTAGTTAACCTTGTTTTTACTCTGACCTATGAATGTCGAAAGAAACCCTTCTTGAATCCATCTCTACTGTTCCCCTGTCACCATGGTAACCATTTTGGGAAAGTCCTATTTTTTCCTTTGTCACTATTGCCTCATAATCTCTTTGCCTTTCCACTTTTACTGTTACTGCATCTTGGCAGTTATAACATACGTGCATGTCCGTGTGTGTGTTTGTTTCAGCTTGAGTGGGGGAAATCCCTGTGTTTACTTAGTTCAGAGTCAGTAAAATTGAAATCCAGCATCAGCATTTTGACAGAGAGCTGCAATGGCACACACATGAATACACACATGAACACACACACACACATGAACACACACACACACACACACACACACACACACACACACACACACACACACACACACAGACAAGCATTCTGAGAAAGTTCTTCTTGAGGTGATGTAGTGTCTTGTAGTTTCCATGGTAACTTCTGGGAGTGAATCAAGGAGGAGGACAAACATAACAAAAGGGAACACTGCCCCCCATGACTAGTGAGGAGCAGAAAAAAAGAAGCATAAAAAGAGAGACAGGATAAACAAGAGTGAGGGACAGAGAGAGGTACTTCAGTGTGTCAGATCAAATATATGAATTTGAAGTTTCCAAGAGACACAGAGCTCACTACATTACATTACGATCATTTTCTCCAAAGCGACTTACATTACATTACCACCCTTCGCAGAGGGGGGAGCAATTGAGAGTTCGGTGCTAATGAGCTCATAGACACTAAGACCCATCCATCCATCTGAGGCCATCACTTATCCAGGCCGAGGCTGGAGAGGCAACAGAATAAACAAAGCAGGCTTGTACTTTCCTAGCTATGTCCTCCAGCCTTTTTTTGGGGGGTGTCCACAGGCATTTCAAGGCCAGGCCAGGTGTGTGTTGTACTGTCCTGAGATCCGCCTTTCCATGCCAGTGAAGCAACCTGATCAGATTCCCAAACTGTGAAAGGACAACAGTTCTTTTCAACCATGGCTTCAGACTATAACAGAACATAACCTGGATAACAGGAATACTGGTGAATTAATGTTGCTCTATGGGGAGTTCCAAACACCCACTTCCCAGTGGTTGAGTCTTACATTACATCATGAAAATGCATTACACACTGCAGATGAATAGAATAAGTATAAGAAGCGAGAGTTGTAGCGTTTTTTTCAGTTACCTCAAGCAATTCTAGAAACACCATCGAGACACCTCAAAAAAGTGATTGTAGCTTTACGTTAGTTACTGGAAATAAAGTCATGTTTGGGAGCAACACCTCTAATGAAGCATTTTATCAAGTTTAGAAGTCTGATGTCGAGAAGTGTGAAAACTGGGTTATGTGTTGTGTTGACGGTGAGATAATATATGTAGTGTTTAATCTAGAATTAACCTGATATGTAACATTAGGAGATGTGTTAGTCGCCTTTCTCTATTGTCTTCTAACACTCAAATATATGCACAGTCAGTGGAGTGTGATGAACCCAAAGGTACAATTAGAGCTGGACTTGTATCTAGATTGCTTGGGTCTTGGGACCATTTGTGCACCTATGAGAGTGTACATGTGTGATGTCGTGAGACCACCTAATTGAAGTGGACATGAGAAAAGCAAAAGCTGTCCTGGCTAATTGAGACAAATGAAGCTAGCTGTGATCATGGGATACGCAGCCTGTTCCAATGTGTTGTCACTCCAAGAAAGAGGGAGTGAGCTAGAGCCAGAGCACAAAGACACAACACATTACATATGACCCACACACTGAGAGAATGCTCTGTGGTGGATCAGATGTAAAGTATGAAATCAGACGCGGAGACAGTGAGGTGTGGCTGTCAAATCCTCTGCTCAGATGGAGGGGGAAGCTTTGTCGTTTCAGTTACAGTTGCTCACAACTCACTGTCACAGACCCCCTTGCAGGCTAAACCCAGGAAACATTTCACTTGTTGTATTTGGCTCAGATTGATTTAAAAATGTAACTGAAGTGAACTGAGCGTGGGTTCAATTCAGTAAATCCTCATTGGAGTTGGAGTGAAAGCAGCCATAGCCCCAAACAGATTGCCAACATATCAAATTGATTTTAATTTTACGATCAAATTCGATTCATCTCTGTAAAGGCAATTTGTCTCTCATTTTGTGGTAAACATATACAGACATGGAAAGATGTAATAACTAAAAAGATTTGTTGATCCTTGATTGAATCAAAATTGGGATTATTTTTATTCTGTCCGTTAAGTGTGGGACATTAAAAGCTGTCTCAGAGTTTATCCAGAGATCTTTTTTTGTAGGTGGGACACCAACACATCATTCTCATGCTAGTCTGCTGTTGTTGTAGATATTGAACAGCATTCATCACATTGCATGATTGACTGTACCAAGGCATGCAACATTCTCCAAAATGTGGACGCACACTAAGTCAAAATGAGAGTTTCAGATGCAGAAGTGGTCAAAATGGTTGTAGAGTCAAATGTTTTACAAATTGCTGTATTTCAAATCAAATCTCTGTATTTCTTAACCAAATTAATGAATCAATTATTCTGAATAATTGAACACTATCCCAACATACAATATATAACTAACCGCCATAGCGCAGAGAGGAGAGAAGGGTGAGAATGGCATTAGTGGGCCTAAAGAGAAAGAAAGAAACACGTTAACCTGAACCCTAGCAGGAAGTGTGCTGCTACATACAGGTGACCCCTTTCAATCAGAGTGAGACATATCATTTCAGATATGGTGGCCAGAGAGACATGGAAAGCGTTACCATTAGAGACAGCGAAACACAAATAAGCACGTGTGATAACGGAGGAGACAAGAGAAAGAAAGAGCTGTTGAATAACAGGGGATTCTGGATCTGGTTGTCTGTCTTCCTCCCTCCTTTTCTTTCATTGCTTTCCTTTGTGCAAGAACAGATGTGCTGAGATCATCCGCTACATCTGATTAATCAACATGTGTAGACGTACGCTGGTGTCGCTATTCATGGATGGCTCTAAATAAAGAAAGATCAATTGTTCAACCCATGTAAAGAGGTGGATCTAGTTGGAGACACAGGGATCTTGAGTTGTGAGTGTGTGGGTGGTTCTTTGTTATATGTTTGTGAGCATATGAATGTCAAAGGTGCTTTGACTGACTTTAGAGTGAAAGCGTTTGCTTTATATATTTGCTTTATATATTTGCTTTATATATTTGCTTTATGTGTGTGTGTGTGCGTGTGTGTGTGTGTGTGTGTATGTGTGTGTGTGTGTGCGCGCGTGTGTTCGCGTGTGTGTGTGCATGTGCACAGTCATTTATTAGCTCACACAGTCACCCACTCTTTTTTAAAAATAGCATCCTCTTGGCTGAGGCTGTCAGCAACAATGAGAAAATAAGAAGTTCCATTATGGAGGTGGGTGCCTTCATCATACAATAGGCATCGGGTGAGGGCACACGCACACACGTAATCACGAACGCACACACACACACACACACACACAAACCCACACACACAAACGCACGCACGCACGCACGCACGCACGCACGCACGCACGCACGCACGCACGCACGCACGCACACATACACAGAACAATTAATTTAAATTGTTTCAAACTACAGCTACTCAGGATGCTAAATTCAAGTTGGGTAGATTTTTACATATTCATGTCCGGATTCCCTGATGCACAAAGACGCATTCTGTTGCCATCCAGACTGCTACCTGTTGATAGCAAGATGAGGGTCATCATTGTGCCTCTCTTAGCAATTAGCTAATTAACTATGCAGATAATCAGTTCAAGTGCTACTCCAGTAAATGCATTGTTTTGAAGGCAAAGAGGTAACATAGTATGGTACAGAGTATTATGTATTGTCTCCTATTGAATCCTACAGCCTTTTAATATGTATTTGATTCTATTTCCCAGCCTGAGAGCTATACTCACTGCTGTATGTGGGGGTACTTGAGTTTTCCTGTTTCCTTTAGTTTTATGAGCTGTATATCTCAAGGCTGCATTTTATTCACAACAACAAGAATTGGTTATATGGTATATTGCCCGTACTGTATCTTTTACTTCTTCATTTTTTCCCACCACTGTCCCCACTCTGAACCGCTTCACTCCTCTTTCTCATCCCCTTCATCCTTTTTCTCTCTTTTTACCACAGCCCTCATGTTGACTATCCAGCTCCATCCTTGTGTCCACCTATACCCCTCTCCACCTCTCCTATCCTCCCTCTCGCTCCATCATCCCTGCCTCTCATTCTGAGCAGAAGCAGCTCCAGTCAAATTGATTTTGCCGCTGTGCTGAGGAGCCCCATCAGCTCACAGATTGGGTTTCCCACATTCCCTCTCCCTCTGGCATGCCTTATTTCTTTCTCTTCCTTTCTTTCTCTTCACTGTTCCTTTTCCGTACTAGTGCTCTCATTGCCCCCTCTCTACTTTCTTCTTCTCTCTCTCAGTGGTCCACTCCTTTCTCTTTGCCTTCAGCTTTATCCATTAAAAAACAAACAAATGTGAAATCTGGGAAATCTGCCAATCAAATTATTTTATTTTCTTATTTTTAGTGCGTTTACGTGCAAGTTGATGTTAGGTTGACACAAACCTTGACGATCAAGTTGTCTTGCTGTTGACGGTTCAAGAGTCGCTTCATATATTATCCAATGCCGCCTTAAACGCAATATCAACATGCAAGGGCTTGTCGTCGTACTTTCTTCTGAGCCAGAGGAGCTCAGTGATTTCATTAGTAGGCATCTTAGAAGAGCATCTGCGAGGATCAATATCTGCACTGTGCCCATGCTGTATTACTATTGCAGGGCCACGTTTTACTGTAATCCATGTCCACAACTTAATGATCTTGTTCTCACCCTAAGTCATGGCCATGTTTTTATTAATTCAGAATGTCATCCTGATAATAAAACTAAGCCACATCCGCACTATCCCTCATACCCAAAGTATGCAATTCATTATGCATTCATGTATTTTCAGCAAACCCTAGAATCCTACTAATTCTGTCCATGTTTACATCTTACTCTGAGTAAGTGCAGTGTGCATGTAAACTTAACGTCAACCAGTTAAGTGGCTTGGTTTTTCTATGTGTGATTGTGGGTACATGTTGTTGTGTGTATGTCTCTCCATCGACAGACGGCTGAGGAGATGTGCTTAGTAAACACATCATAGCAGATGATCTGGAGTGATGAATGACTCTCCAAGAAAATAATCCTACAGTGTAAGTGAACAGCTTGCTCTGATCTCGGCGCATTGCTGCTCAGTTGTGCTTCCGAATGAGTCACACTCCAGTGGAGAGCCTTTTAAATGACGTGCTTTTCAAAGCGATCACGCTTGTGAAATAAGAAGTGAAAAACCAGAAGAGAAATCACAAAAGAAAGATGGGTTTACAGACAAAAAATTTCAAGTTAACAGTTCACCTAACATCATTTGGGCACTGGGAGCAAACTGATGTCCTGGTGTTAAGTGGGAGAGCAGCAGTGTGTGGAAACCGCTGACATCACTGCCCAATTACACAATCAATGTATATACTGTGTTTGATGTGTTTGTATTGCAAATTGTAGTATATTACAGTTTTGTAGGCAATTGTGAAGTTTTTTATAGTAGCACTTAGCAACAGAATTATCAAATGAACATTAATTGAATTTGATGTTTGGACAGCAACATCGTGCAACTTTGTCTGTGACCCAATGATGTCAGAGGTCTGCCTCCAAGAGTGCAATGAACAGTGATGTGTAGGTGTCTGACATGCCTACTGTGTGTGTGTGTGTGTGTGTGTGTGTGTGTGTGTGTGAAAACATAATACACAAGTCGAGTCGGTGTTTTCCTGTTAAACAATTACATCCAACCTCATGCCCCTAACCAAATATCTGCTCCCTTTGTTATTGAGTGAAGAAAGAGGAGGAAAGGAGTGATATATAACTGAAGAGGTTAAATGGATAAATATATTGTGTGTGGAGAAGTGAGTGAAAGTCATAAACTGGACAGTTTTGACATACTTTCTTGTGAATACATCACAGATTAACTTTGAGACAGAATTAGATTAGGTTTTGTTTTTCTCACAACAAATAAAACAATCACTGTTAAGGTACCGTTACAGAGAAGAAATGTATTCTTCTTTAATCTTTCCCTCCATCTATTCTTCCTCTCTTTCTCTTGGTGTTGCCTAGTTCATGTAGTCCACCTTTACAACTGTTGTCATGTCTGCTCAGTAGGGACTTTGAAGTGCTTTTACCCCCTCACAGACATGTCCACTTAAACACAGAAATTAAGGTAGAACAAGGAGGGAAAAAACACAAAGTGTGACATCAAAACACAGCCAGTGACCTTTTTATGTGATGTGTGTATTTGTGAAGGCATAGCATTTGGATTATGTCTGTGATAGATCTTAAAATAGGCAGCCAGGCAGACACTCAGACACCGTAGACACTGACATAAATACAACACAGCTGAAGCACAAGTGGGGGGCCATTGATCAGCCGCAAGCAAGAAAAACACACACATATGAAAAAATACATACATAAGTGCATTCAACTCAAGCATACACACTTTGAAAAGTACACATAGCAAAAGTTTAACATACACAGTGATAGTAGCTGCATCTCTGCCATCACAGCTGATATTTGAAGACGTGATGCAGTACATAGACCACGACTACTTGTGTTTAGCTTATTATTAATGGCGATACTTCCCAAGTCCAGACACTGAAATCCTTCTTCTTCTTATAAAATGTGAATAAACTGTAGTGAACTTTATGAATAAATGAATATTCAATCAATAATGTTCTTCATTACACAAGGTGTTTGCTACTTGCAGTGCATATTCAAAATATGAGGAAGAAAGGGTTGATCTCTCATGCAAAGACATGAATAATGGAGTGCTGATTTATGGCCCAATTTTCCAACGCATCACTGTGTTTCCAGTCAAACTCCTACATCAGAATGCTGGGAATGGTGTTGGGACTGGCTATTCATTTTCTTCCAAGTGGAACAGTGTGTGTGTGTGTGCAAGGCCATATCTGTATGTCATATATGGACCAATAGCAGTTTTACAAAGTGAAACAATATAAGACTGCTGTAGTCAATTGAGCCAAAATGGCAATTTAAGTTGACAAACATCTCTTGACGGGTTGTTCCTCTTCCTCAGGCTAAAAGAAAGACAAGCACGTTTACACACTCATTCTGCATTCAAAGAAATGGCAGTGATGACAAATGTATGACAAATTGTAAACTTGCTGTACACTGTAACCTCTTATTTATTTTCTGCTGGGAGTGTAATCATTAGCAGCCACAACTAGGGACACTAACTGTGCATGTATATGTTTGTGTGGTCGTTACTTGTTACTAGTTCCTCATTCATCACATGAGATAATTAGGAAAACGATGGTTGTAAGTGATGGGATGATCGTTTCGATTGCATGACATAAAATGTTATTGATCATCTTCTCTGCCTCAGACCTTTCAATGCAAAAGCCTGGAAATTGCTGGTGGAATTTATTAAACCATCGCACTGGCACAAAAGTGTAACGTTTCTGTAAAGTAGCTGAAGGTCAACACTAAATGTATTTAAAAGTTAACACAAAATTCATGTCTGGTGGGAATTTTCAGATTTATCTGTTTACAGAAGATGAAATCCTAGTTGTTGTATTGAAAATAACAGAAATATGATTCGGGTTTTATACCCAAGGACATAAAAGCAAAATTCCTTTCTTTGCATTGCTCAAATGAAAAGAGCTTAATTTTGGAAATTCTAATGAATTGAAAATAGGGAATTGCACATGCATATGTGATACTGCATATATTCCTCCATGCACTAGGCCTCCACTGTAATGCAATTCCAGTGTTTGTCCTATTCTCAAAGAAACATAACTCAGTCAGCCACTCACTAACTTCCTGAGGGGGTTTCTGGACTCAATTATGGCATTTTTGATTAAATGTTTTTATTCACATACTGTATGTATACAATGTTTATCACTTGATGGAATACAAGTGTCAAATATATCTTCAGTGAAAGGGCTTTTCATTCACAATTTAACTACCCCCTAAGGGAAGAAAAGAAAAACACATTTCCAGGCCAATTTTGCAATGTAAGATGTTATTCAAAGAATGGTTTGTGTTTCTTTAGATTGAACACACTGTAAGATGTTGATAGTGGCAGTTAAGTGTCAGCAGGCATTAGACTGCCCTTGTTAAGCAGAAAAGTCATTTTGCCTTCCACCCTCACTGGATGAGCAACATTTCCTTGCAACTAGAAAACACTGGTTTGACTTTTCTGTCTATATCTTGCAGAAAGATTAGGCGGTCTGGGACCCATGTGTGGAGGGAGATAAAACAGAGAAGGGTTAGTAATACAGCACGGCTATTTAAGAGGCTGTAATGATATTCATTAATTTATATTCATTTCAAACGCCATCTGGAGAGAAAGAGCGAGAAAGAGACAGAAAGTCATTGGATATAAGATTCAGAAGACCAGGATATGGAGGTTTTAGCTGGGGTCAGAAAGTTAAGCTGGAGTCACAGAACTCTGAGAAGAAAAGCAAATACGAAAAGGGACTCGATCAGCTGCACAGTCTTCTTTTCCAGTAGAGTTTTGGAAGTTTAAGTGTTTTCTGTAGGGGCAGTATGATTTACAGTGAGAGCATGCTGAAAGTGGTTAAGTGTGTGTAATGTATGGAAAATGCATTCATTCAGACAGTATGGGTTTCACTTGTCTGAAAAATATGTGCCTTCCATCTTCAATCTTCCATCTCAGAAAAAGACATTTTTATGTGTGACCAGTACCCAAATCCGTCCAAATCCTACAGCCAGACAATCCATCCAAAACTGACACGGTTGTAAAGTGCACATGAAGGGCACAGCCGGTGAATTTTTAGTGTTGTGTATGGTTGTGTGTGAGTGCGTTCCTCTCTCTGTTGGTGTGTCACATTGTACTTCTATTTGGAGCCCTGGCAGAGGCAGGTCCATGTCATTTATGCAACAACAAATACACTCAAACTGATTAAATCCTATCAGTGTGTCACATACTTCCCACTGGCACATGTTAAAAACACACTGTATAGCAGACATTTATTTAACAGGTGTATCCACATTAATTTATTGTGGTCATGAATGGATCTGTTTAAAATCATTTAAAAAATTACTATTTTAAACAATTATTATATTGTGTCTTCTGTCAACTAAAGCCGAATGTAGAAACAAAGATGGAGGGAGTTCAGTCACATGTGCTATACACTCTATAAAACCAGAGGACTGTTATTTTACACTCTTTGATCTCTCACTGTCTGCATTACGCAAAATCAAGGCCCTCGCTGGTTCTGGATCAATCATCAGAAGAATAGTTTGCCTTGTAGTTGGAAGAGAACGTGCGTGCGTGCGTGATCACAGTGTGAACACTTTTGTACACAAATTGTACCAAGGAGGAAGGTCAGCTGGCAGACTCACAGACTTATTGTGAATTTTTTTTATTTTTTGATCTAGATTGACATAATTTATGTCTGACATCCATTCCACTCTTCCCCTGTATGTGTGTGTGTGTGTGTGTGTGTGTGTGTGTGTGTGTGTGTGTGTGTGTGTGTGTGTGTGTGTGTGTGTGTGTGTTATTCTTTCAAGAATAACAGTGAATCTGTAACATGAATTTCTATCAGTTAGTTTTCACATTTGTCACATAATTTATGAAAACATTAAAATGCTTCTCCAGGCTCCTCCATCTTTCTACTCTGTCTGAAGGTGGAAACCTTGAGCTCTTCCCATGAACCACATGGAGTTCAGAGGTTGTTTTTTTTTGTTTTGGTTTCTTATTCAAAGCCCAACTCCAGATTAAAGATTTAGATTGAGTTCTGGTTCAGCAGTTATCTGGATTGTGTGTGTGCAATTGTATATATCTCCATCTTTATGTCCATATCATTCTGCTGTGTTGCATGGTTGAGTGTGTATAAGTGTGTATGAGTTGTTTGTGTGTAATTACTATTTGTGCATTTGCTTGTTCTAAGCCACTAACATAGATTCCCTCCTTGTCCGTGGCCCAAAGGAAGCAGCATTGCAATTATTGATGAGGTTCGCTTATCAATAATTCATCTATACAACTGATTAGGCAATCGGACTGATGAAGGGAGCTCTGCACTGACTCATCAAACATCAAACCTTCACTTAGCCCTTGGCTGTTACTTACCTTTCTGTGTGTGATCTTTATGTATTTTCATCTCTCTCCTTCACACTGATGTTGTCTGAATTCCTCTGTCCGTTATTCTTCTCTCTACCTGCTCTGTTCTAGTCTGTGTTTATTATTTCTCGTCTGTTTCTCCCACTTAGCTTTGTGTCAGTGGCAGGTTTGTTACAGATATTCAATTCACTTCATTGCCTTATTCTGTTTTACAAGTTATCTCTCCATGTGTAACAGCCTCCCAGATTAACCACTTGCATCAACCAGTAGTAAATGTCAGGATCCATGGATGGAGGATTGGAAATGGATTTAGGTTGGATTGCAGCCAATGGTTGGATGTGTGTGTGTGTGTGTGTGTGTGTGTGTGTGTGTGTCTGTGTGTGTGTGTGTGTGTGTGTGTGTGTGTGTGTGTGTGTGTGTGTGTGTCTGACGAGAGACAGAAAGATAGGGATCTGAAAAGTGAGATAGCGAGTCAGTGGGGATTCAGATGGAACACTGGACTGTTTTCCAGGGATCGATACTCCTGATGCCTGTGCTCAAAAACCCCAGGAGCACAGTAAAGTGTGTATAAATTTGTGCATGGATGAATCCTCAACCTCCCTGTGTTTTATGTGAGTAGTTTGAGTCTACAAGTGGGAGTGGGTTTCGTATTTGTGGATTTCTGCAGGGCGTCGGGAGAGACGTAACAGGAGCGAAGGAAGGAAAGAGAACTTGGCAACAAGAACCAAAGTGTTAATTACTTATCGATCCAATTTGGCAGATGACTCGCTACAGAAGGCAGGGGGCAGCTCAGAGTTCTACTCGAAGAGAGAGGCAGGAGACAATCTACTCTTCAAAAGGGCCTCAGACTCTCATCTCTGTCTCACTAAATGTTTACTACGAGTTGCTGGCCTCAGTGCCACGCCCGGCTGCACTGCCTACCACACTCGCTTTGCAACTTCCTCCATCCCGCGTCTCTGTTTAACTCTCTGTTCCACATTGCAGCCTTTTACTCCATCCCTCTCATCTCATCTACAGTATGTCCTCTCACCTCTCTGTTTGTCTCCCTATTCTGCCCCCCCCACTCTCTGAGAATTCCTCATGCCAGCGTTCTTGAGTTGTATCACTCCTTCTTGCTCTTTCATCTCTGTTACTATCCTGTTTTCTGTTTCTGTTTGTTCCCTGTCTGTTTTGTGTTGGTTCTCATTTACCGACTCCCTGTTCAACTAAAACTCATGCCTTTCAGAAATGGCTTTCCGCTGTTGGATACACCAGCACCCTGATGTTTGGTGCTAGAATACCATGTGTCTATCCCATCCCCTGCACTGTAGCTAAAGCTGTTTTTTGTGGATTATTTCATTTTCATGTTTCATATTAACTCTCTCACATTAGTTGCCTCTCCATCCATGCCTTCATATTTGCATGTATGTATACACACTTGCACACACACAGCTCAGTGTCTCTGGTTGTACAGTATATGGTCCTATATATGGCATGTACTCCATATATAGGACCAACATCTGCTCAGTATATCTCTCAAACAGACACACACACACACGCACACACCATGCCTCCACGCCCCCCCACCCCTCCATGCAGCAGGACAGAGACACTAACCTGGTACACACCTCCCCACGTGTCGGTTTATGGGACATTGCTGTGCTACCACAGAGAAGCTTTATGAATGAGCTTCAGTTATTGCGTTCACCGGGGTGCTGTGTAGTTACCGTGATCGTCCATCGTGACCAATTAGTGTTATTGCAGATGAGACTCCATTATTTCTAAAGTACATACATTATTGGCACTGAAGCATGTGATTGAACACGTTTTTTATCAATTGTACTTAGACATGCTGTCAACATGCATTTTTTAACAGCCACAACAAAATAAAATTGTAATGATGTGGTGTTCATGTCTAGGTTATTTGTATTGTCTTACACTGTTCACACTGGCATAACAACTTTTGTTTTAATTAATGTTACGCCTCAGTGATGCAAGTGCTCTTTTGCAATCTTACTTGTGGCAAATATATTCAATTTACAACACACAGCAGACGTTGTAAATATGTGGTGATGAAGGTTAAAGACTCCAGGCCTTGTTCATGTACCGATTTGGTGGAATCTAAATTCATTTCACTCAGAATTACCATTACCCATGATACATTTTGATCCATCCATTTGATTAATATATTTTATGTGAAAGTTATTTGAAGTTTGTTAAGTTTAAGCTTGTAAAGCCTCTTTTGAAAGTCATATTCATGGCAGTCATGGTACTGATATGTGCTGATCAATGTCTTTCGATCAAAGCAAAGCTGTCTTGAAAAACAACAATACACATTGAGCAGAGGAGATGTTGGAGCGACTTGTTTCAGTACAGGAACAAAAGAGGAAATAAACTATATCTCATGTACTATAATACTTCCAAGGGCAGAAGATGTCCTTTTCTGGAGGTCTTGTTTATGAATTCAGACAAACACATTGTCATCCCCACATTATTATAGAAGACAATGCTATCTCCCGGCCTTTACTATGATAAG
This sequence comes from Genypterus blacodes, assembly GCF_046128005.1. NCBI lineage: Eukaryota > Metazoa > Chordata > Actinopteri > Ophidiiformes > Ophidiidae > Genypterus > Genypterus blacodes. Next base: position 6,415,583 of record NW_027466817.1, read on the forward strand.
GTTCTATCTGCCCTCTGGAATGTTTAGAGATGATGTTTTGTCACTCCATCCAGCTGAATGCTAACAATTTTTGACTTTTTCATAAATTCGGAAAATACAAATATAACCCCACAAGGACATAAAGCATAGTTTACTGACAAAGCGTATGTGCTTTGTGTTCATTTTCAACCAAAATGCCTGAGGTCATGATCTGGTGTGTCTATAATAAACAGATGTAGCTTTAAATGCGGATGCCATTGATTAATTGTACATAAAAATACCTACATTTGTGTGCTTAATTTGTGATACTTCAGCGGCTATTGACTCTCATTTGTTTTTAGTGGGTTAATAACTCTATGAATGATATAATTTCTCTCATGCTTAGCATTGAGGATTAATGTCATCCATAAACATTCCTGTTTTAAGACTGAGCACCCAAATTAGGAGAGCTGGAGAGGTCTCATAACTCAGTCGATAGCTGTGTTATGTCCACTTTCCAACTAAGCAAAGATGCTTTGGCAGTGATTTAAAAGCAAGAGATATGCACAAAATGGAACACAATCCTCCCTATAAAATAAAGTTTAATGGTGTCTTTGAACAAGGTAATATTTCTTTGGCAGATATCCACCAAAAGGATATGGAAGGTACTGTATATAATAAATCGCTATAATCAGCAACACCACAATAATTTAATCACACCAATTTCTCCAATTCACAAAATTTTATGACTTTTTAAGTTACAACTGCATCCCCAAAAAATATGACCTCTTTTATTATCAGTTAATGAAATGTGCAGTCTGGGTATTTGCTACAGGATTCAGCATTTTATACTTACCAGGCCTGGTGTTGTTTGGAAGAGTTTGATTGAAGAGAAATGTGCACAGGCTAAAGAGCAGTCAGGCCTCCTCCAAGTTTGTACAATCTAGTAAATTACTGTAGATACTTTATTAATACAACTGTTTTTTTTAAATGTATCTATATATGAATACACTATATATATAACAATATGGTTTTGGTGTGTTGTGCACATATGAACATTTTCAGTAGCAACCAATAAATTGTAAGTAGTAGAGATAAGCCATAATGGGTACAGTATATATGGTCCAATGGCATGACCGTGCTTCTTCAGACTCTCTTTTCATATCCACTGTCATCTTTTTCGACACACTCAGCAGTTCCCAGCCAACTCCAGGGACATGAATCAAGACTCAGTCAGATATTTTACCTTCTACCTTCTGGGCCACATTCACTCCCCCATCCTCTCTAGGACTTACATGCGCACACACACACACACACACACACACACACACACACACACACACACACACACACACACACACACACACACACACACACACACACACACACACACACACACAATGGGTAAAATAGTGCCAAGGTTGTGAATGCATGTAAGGACATTGCCAGAAGAAAGGGAACCTGCAAATCAATTTAGTGAGTCTCGCTTAGCTTCAAGCAAATAGATATATGAAAAGATCTGTACATGAGAGGGAGTTTGATTTATCATTGCATTAGATATGATGTTAGGGTTAAGGGTTATTATCTTGTAACCCCAAGAGAGATGAGCAGTAATCTTAAGCTAAACATGTATCATGTGAATATTTTAGCCACAATTTTGTCAGCCTTTGTTAAATAGCAAATGATGAGTAGCTGAGAAGCAAGTAATGTAAAAAAAAAAAAACTGTCCAATACCAGTCTGCATCAATTTTAAGAAATGTGCCTTCTGCCAAAATGCACGTCCTAAAAAAAGGCTATAAGTCAAAGCCTTTGCTTTTGGTCTTTGTCAATTTATTTTTTAGAACTTTTCCATTGATGTGCATACAAACTCCAGACATGTACTACAAGAGATGCTTGATTTTACATCTAGACAAAGAAATTAAGCAGGTAAATGAACCTGACGGCTCAGGTTGCTCTCCTACTACTGCTCTTGCATTCGATTTGCACATACAATATCTGTAGCCTCCAAACGTTTGGCCAAGACAGATGCACATTCATAGTTGAAGGCTAGATGTACCATGATGACATCTAGTGTTAATGTGTAGACATAAAGGGATCACATGCAGGGTTTGTTGTGGCAGACAGCACATCCAGATTGCTGTCTGGTAAACGGACATGCAGAAAGATGCACTTCTCAGGTAAGATAAGATAAGATAATCCTTTATTCGTCCCACAAGGGGGAAATTCACATTGTTACAGTAGCAAAGTGGATAGTGCAAAACAATAAAGGGCATTAAAATAAGAGCCTAACAAAAGTACAACTTTACAACAAGTACAAAATCTGCAAATCAACGAATATTTTACATATTGTACATCGGGCATATTGCGCAGTGTGATCATTAGATGGGATTTACTTGAAGAGGTGCTGATTGAATAGTCTGACTGCTGCAGGAAGGAAAGACCTATGGTATTTTTCCGTGAGACACCGCAGGTGAAGCTGCCTGTCACTGAACAAGCTGCACAGGGGTGTTAGAATCTTCTGTAAGGGATAGGACAAGTTGTCCGACAAAGATGACAGCTTGGCAATCATCCTCCTGTCCCCCACCACCTCCACAGAGTCCAGAGGGAAGCCCAGGACAGAGCTGGCCTTCTTCACCAGCTTGTTCAGTCTCTTCCTGTCGGCTGAGATGCCACTGCTCCAGCAGACTGTTCCATAATAGATGGATGATGCCAACACAGAGTCAAAGAAGGACTTCAGGAGAGCCCCCACCACTCTAAAAGACCAGAGTCTCCTGGGTGGAAAGAGTCTGCTCCGTCCTTTCTTTTAGAGAGCAGTGCAATTGTCCGACCAGTCCAGTTTGTTGTTCAGATGAACACCCAGGTACTTCAATGTCGATGTCCGTTCCCTGGATGTTCACCAGTGTGGGAGGAGAATACTTTCGCCTCCGGAAGTCCACCACAAGCTCCTTGGTCTTCCCCGCATTGAGCTGGAGATGGTTCCTCTTGCACCAGACCGCAAAATCCTGCTTCGGTTCCCTGTACTCCCTATCGTCCCCATCTGTGATGAGGCTGTCAATGGCAGAGTCATCATCCACTCCCGATGCCAGGCTGGTAAACAAACTGCAAGTGGGTCTATTGACGGTCTCACCAGGGGCGGTGGTCAAGAACCAGTCTCTCCAGGGTCTTCATCAGCTGCGATGTCAGCAACCACTGGCCTGTAGTCCTTGGGGTGATGGGTCTTATGCAGAGGTACTAAGCAGGATGCCACAGCTCAGGTACCTTCCCTCGCTTCAGACTCAAGTTGAAGATGTACTCCACAATCCGACTCAGCTGATGCGCAGGACTTCAGTACTCTTGAGTTGATGCCAGCTGGATCCACAGCCTTCTTCGCCTTGCACCTCCTCAGTTCCCTTCTCACCTGCTCTGTTGTGAAGGATATGATGAGGCAGGGGGGTTGAGAGTTCCCACCTGGTGTTGCTGTGGGGGTGGGGGGAGGGCGATTACCATAAACAGGGAACAGTGTAGGGGAGGGGGCCGAGAAGGGAGAGGGGGAGGGAGCAGGGGTGAGAGAGACAGGACACAATAATTTAATTTTAATTTGCAGTCATTTAACTAGACACTTTTATCCAAAGCGACTTCCAACACACACAATTGAAATTTATCTTGAACCCCCTCATATCACACACACACAAACACATGATTATAGAGGGGGTGCAGGGCAGCCATTTACGGCGCCCATCGAGCTGTTGGGGGTTTGGTGGCTTGCTCAGGGGCACCTCGGCAGTGCCCTGGAGGCAAAATGGCAACTCACCAGCTACCATTCTACTTACTTAGTCCATACTGGACTCGAACCGGCGACCCTCCAGTTCCCAAGCTGAATCCCTGAGCTACTGTTGCCGCAATAGGGCTTGGGGTTGTAGCAGTGGGGTTGATGACTGGTCAAACCTGTCAAAGAAAATGTTCAGGTCATTTACCCACCATAGGTGCCCTATGGGCTGTGCCTCAGGTTCCTTGAACCCAGAGACGGTTTTAAGGCCCTCTAGACTCCACTCACTTTGTTCTGCTGCAGCTGGTCCTCCATCCTCTTCCTGTAGGTGTTCTTGCCAAGCCTGATCTTTCACCTCAGTTTCCTCTGCACAGTCCTCAACTCCTCCCTGTTACCTGACAAAAAAATCCCTCTTCTTGTCCTTCAGCAGAGCATCAGGGGTGATCCAGGGTTTGCAGTTAGAAAAGCACCGTACTGTCAATGTCCTCCTCATAAGAGTCCCTGAGCTCTTCCCACACAGTTGTGTCGAAACAGTCCTCCAGTGCCTCTTCAGCCTCCACGGACCATTTATTCACAGTGCGTGTAACCACAGGTTGCCTGTGTACAAGGGGCGTGAACACAGGCAGGAGATGAACCAGGTTATGGTCAGATCTTCCCAGGGGAGAAAGAGGTGATGAATTATATGCCTCCTTGGTGTTGGCATACAGCAAGTCCAGTGTTTTATTCTATTTGGTGCAGCATATAACATACTGGGTGAATGTGGGCAGGGTTGCAGAGAGAGAGGCATGGTTGAAGTCTCCAGAGATGAGAAGGAGGGCATTCGGGTGTTGAGTCTGCAGCCTGCTTACGGTGGAGTGAATCGCTTCACAGGCCACCTCAGCATTAGCAGAGGGGGGAACATACGCAGCTACTGCAATAACATGCGAGAAATTCCCTCTGCCAATATTACGGCCGCATGCTAATGGCTAACAGTTCAATGTCCCTTCTGCAAAGTTGCTCCTTGATAGTGATGTGCCCTGGGTTACACCATCTATCATTCACAAACACTGCTAGCCCTCCTCCTTTCCTTCCTGTCTGCTCGGAGGAGGATAAATCCATCCGCTGATAACAGACATGCAGTCTAGACAGTAAGTGATTGTGGTCATTATTTGTTTATATGACTTTCCTGTAGTTCAGCCATCACTTATGACAACCAGTTGTAGTTTGTACTTTTGAGTTTGCATCCTAATGGTGTAGGGTGTATGTGTTATGTGTATGTATTTGATTGTGCCTTTAAGTACACACCTAGGTCTGTGTGTATGCATGTGTGTGTTTTCTGGCAGCCAGGTGCATTACCCTGTCAGAATACAGAGCCTGGCTCATATCTTACCTCTAACAGCCAGATAGGAAAACCACTCCGCTTTTGATTTGAGGTGAGAAAAGTGGTTTAGCACACCTCTCTCATATATCTCCCCTGCTCCACCCTCCCCCCACCTCCCCTTCCCTCGCTCCCTTTTTTACTTTTATTTGTCAATTTCCTTTCAACCTGGCAAGGCTGCCCGCGGGGCTGAAGTGTGACACACTTGTGGTTGAGAAAACATTTGAACTTAGCACAAAAAATATAAAGGAGCCAAGGGGAACACAGCCTTTCCCTGTAAGCCACTGGAACTCATTTGCCACCTTTAATTTGCAAATGACATGTTATTATTTAACAGTGCTTTAATGCTAAAAACTAATCTGCCCCCAGAAGGTTGCAGGCTACTGAAAACACAGTTATAGAAGTATCTAGACAATGATGCTAATAAAATATTGAAGCTTATTTATATATATATATATAGTATGCTATATTGCTGTAACAGTCATTCTATCTCAAATTGCCTTGAGTGACAGCACTGAGCCCCACTCTCTATTTTTATCAAGTAGTACATTATGAACAAACTTTAAAAGAATGTTTTTGTTTTGGGTTTTTTTTTTTTTATTGAAGCAAATATTTGACATGATGCATACAGTTATAGGACATTTTGGAGGTTGTTCTTTATACAGAAAGAGGGGGAAAAGGAGAGAGAGAGAAGGAAAGAGGGTTGTATTATCATTATAATTGTTATTGTTTGAAGCCATCGCTGCTGGAGGTTGTGAGAACATGGCACAGTAGTGTGGACGCACAGTCCAGGATGGCATCAGTGATGTTGATGCGATGATCTCATATAGGTACAGTTCTTACATGATTTTGTTTTGAACTAAAATAACTTTTGATCGTTTTATCTCCCTCTGAAATTTGGAGAAAAATGCAAAATATAGACCCAAATGCATACTGACCTAATGCAGATTTGACCATGTTTATAATATCATTACCCACTTTCTTTTGTGTATCCATACATTATCTCTGAGGTTTTGGTTCATAAGCTTGTGCATTGTAAACGTTTCTAATCAATGAGTTTTGGTGGCTTTTGATAACACACCTAACATGTAAGTAAGTATGTAAGTGCTATATTTAAACTGTTTAAATCTTCATCTATTTAAGAAATTATAAGCTCAATACAAATATATTAGAATTAAATGTACATCAAGCCTTCAGTATTTAAATGTTACATCTTGAGCAATAGCAGAGGCAGCTCGCTTGTTGACCTATTAATAATTCCATATCAGGCTGGTGAACACATTTAATAAAATGTAAAAGTGAAAGAAATGCTGCTGCAGGAGAGGAGTTTTTTCACTTTTACATGTAAGAAATGAATTCCAGTTGATTGATAGTAGTTAAAACTGTCAGTGGCACTGAAATTATGACATCTCCAGCTGGAGTGGATGTCATGGACGGAAAAAAATACTTTAGTTCTAAGTCTGAATAGCAGACAACTGCAGTAACATTGCTATTTTGGGGCAACTCTACCCAACGTGTGTACAGTAGCTGTCTGAGTGGTGCTTACGTTTTGGTATGAATTCCTCATTAAGTATACTTTACTCAGCTCTAAATACGGCCTGTTGTGGCCAGAACCAGTTGAGATGGATTGCTGTTCACATCTGGCACAATAATATGTTAGTGAGCACTTTCTGAGTGGATTTTGCTTGCCTGTTTACATGAATATAACTGTGGAAAACAAAAGGAAAAGTAGATATCTGCACTCAAATATGCTGGCTGTTGAGAACCCCGACTCAAGATATGTGACCACTACATCTTCATTTGCCTTTTGATTACTTTCACCATTGTATGTCAGGCTTTGACACTTTAGTGGAGAGTCTAGTAAGTAGGTAAGTGTGTAAGTAAAGTTCATTTATATTGTAGCTTTCACAGGCAAAGGTGACAAAGTGCTTCACAGTCAAATAAATAAAGAGGATAAAAACAGCAGGATAAAACAGTACAATCAAAGAGGAAAACAACCATAAAACATCAAAACATAAAATACAACAGACTAACTAAATGTTTGAACATATGGGTTTTACCAGCTTTTTAAGATTGAATTGAATGCAGACCTAATGGGAGACCATTCCACAATTTGGGTGCAACAGTCTGAAAAGCACGATCACCACAAGTGTTCGAATCGGTGCATCAGTCAATTTGAAGACCCTGATTAGTTCAAAATTATAATTGGATAATTGAATGTCATCAGCATAGAATTGACAGCTTAAAGATATGACAGAGGTGTCTAAACCATACATGAGAGAGCAGGGGTAACAATTGACTTGATATCCCTAAATATCTCTCTTTCTTTCCAGCCACTGTTCCTACTCCTCTGTGTTTGTGTGTCTCTGTGTCTCTCTTCCCTTTACACTGCACTGCTAACCCTGAACATACATGGGTCAACTATCAGTGTGGAAATGTTGACTTGAGTAAATTGACTCATGCAAAACAATCAAGGCAGAAGATCAGAGATGTGAGGCCGGGGTCTGCTCAGCTCAGTGTGAACATCTGACACGAGCGGCTCCCTGTGCAGACACATATATACAAACCTGAATCAATAGAGCAACGGAAGGTAAGAAGCCAGTAAAATGAAAAACAAAATGGACAGTTTAGAAAAGATGATCATACACAATGCAGCATGAGGTAAATTAACACTGTGTGATCATCATGTGCTGTATATCAGAGCCTAATTGCACACAATTGTTATTTTTCAAATTTCAATTCTTGAGTAATGCATTGCTTCAGGCTCAGTGTCAGCTTGAGTGTTGTGGTGAGTTTCACTGGTGAGTTACACAACAAGCCTAAACGCCCATGAGCACCTGTATCTCATCTGGTGCCCAATTTGTGGCAATTTCCATAATTTTCAGCTGCCTCTTGGAAAGTTTGCCTCCCTTGTTTCTTGGAAAGTTGACACGTTGGAGCCAATCGCTGCATGACGTGAAGCTGTGCCAAAAAAAGTGGGGTCTCAGCTCCCTACAGCCTAGCTCGTGTTGGCCGCTAGTGTAGCGGAAAAGGGGAAAAGAGGCAAGCCACTGGCTTGCGACATCTCAGTACAATTCAGTCTGACAGTAGAAAAGGACCGTATAATAGCTTCCTGTGATTGAAAATAATGTAGATGTAGGGTTTTTGTTATGACAGCCAGCTGACAACTGACAACTTGTCTGGTATTGTATAGAATGTCTGTGTACAAGGTGTAATTTGCTTCCTATCACAGACCTGCATTGAAAACCAAAATAATTCCAAGATGTATCAGTTCCTATGTCTGCTGCTGTTTTCCATTTGCTGTTTGTCATTTCTCATTGTATCACTTTCTACATCATCTCTCTGAATCTGTATCTCTTGTCCTCTTGTCTTTTTTACTTTTTATCTTTGTAAATATTTCTTGTTTATTATTTCTCGTGTCCTGTCTTTCTAACTGACTCATTGTTAATGGCAGATAAGGAATGGCAGAAACCAGACATGTAGCTTATGAGCAGTGGTACATTATATATGGGGTTAAACCATGTTAGGCATAGTCAACATGAAGGCTGCAAGGTCTGCACAGAGTCTGATGTTACTGTCACCATAGTTGTCAATTTTATCAAGACGTTGGAACTGTAATCATCATTCCTGGACATTGCTGCTTGAGGAAAATTGGCCCAAGATTGAGGAGAGAGATGGCGGTGTAAGAATTGAGGAAAGTTTCAAGTCACACTATCTGTTCTCGTAGAAAACCCAGAAGGAGTAGATAGAGACATGATTTCTTTGATAGAAACACAAAAAAGCCCAAATGGAGCTTGCCAAAATGCATTTGGACAAGGCACAAGCACTTTTCATCTAATCATGCAGCTCTGGGTGGAGGGATAGATGGATGCACAGCAATGTTTGAGGTTGCTTTGCTGCCTCTGTCAGTGGGTGTCTTGAACCCGTGAAGGTCCAAAAGAACCGAAAAGATTATTAAGCCCATTTCACACTAAATCTACAGCCCAGTGTCAGAAATATGATCCACTACTAAGTTGAAATATGTTGTTACCTTTTAAAGTATTGCTAAGTAAAACATCCACATAATATTAACATATATCACCAAGTACCTACATTACATTAGTAATTTATCTCTTGAGCTCAGAGTGGAGCATCTGAGACAGACTTTGTTGTAACCTTACTGAGTCAGTTGTACAGTGTGACCTGAGGTTTATATGTAACTGGATTTAGTTGCTCTTGAATAACAATTGTAATTCTCTTTAATGATTCAACAAAATAATTATTATGTTGTATGGGAATAAACAGTAGTGCCCACACTCTAATGATAATTAGACTTGGGAAAGTAATGTGTTTGTATAGCGTTCAGTAATTGTGTCTGCTAACCAAAACAAACACCTGGGATACAGTAATGATTCTCTGCAAGGCTGATGTACTTTTGGGTATTTTAATCTACATTTCTTTATGCCTATATGCTTTGCTTGAGTTTACTTTCAATCCATTTTTGGTGTGGCTTGTATTGAATAAACGTAACTCCTCTGTTAGTGCTGGTAGTTTTCTTTGGCTGTAACATTTATTGCTGCATCTCTTGCATTGGTCAACAAATAGAAACTGAACTTGGTCCGATTGTTTTTCTGTCAAGAGAGCATCTTTTCCTCTGCCATCCTCTCTCTCTCTCTCTTTCTCTCTTCTTCATCAGTCTCACATGATCAGACTATACTGAATTTGATTTCCTGCATAACAATCTCCAAATTCTTCCTCACAGTTATTCATGCACAAACACCGAAGACAAACTAACACAAACAGTTCCATATTTGAAGCACACAAGGTCATATGCACAGCCTTGGGGTGAGGAAACCATTGCTCTTTTTCATTTCATGGAACGCATCCTTTGTAGACGGCTCATGTCATAGTTGCTTGACTAGCGTGTCCCGTTTCAGAGGATGAGTCCAATGCAGCAGTGAAATGTGGCCTTCGTTTGAATTAATGTTGAGGACACAACTAGTTTATTCTTCTCCGGCCTCGCATTTTCCATAAACCATTGCTTTTCCCTGAAATCAATGTGATCATACAGAACACTTCTTCAGACTTGAATGTAAAAATGTTCAAATATAAGTCATTTTCATTTGTAACTTGCAATTAATGGTTGTACTTATACAGAACTCTGAGAAATACAGTAGATCATAATTTTGTTACACACAGGTACACGTGACACAATCCTATGTCACGTCAGTACAAAAATGTCTCACTGGAGTTTTGATAAACTGCACACACACACACACACACACACACACACACACACACACACACACACACACACACACACACACACACACACACACACACACACACACACACACACACACTTTATATAACCACTTCAAGACCTGTGCACATGTCATTCTGTAATTGTCAGCGTCTGATATTATCAGTGAAGCTCAGACTAGTTTGCTAGGGGATAAGACTGATTCTGTAAACCCTTCACACTACCAGATACCAACCATCAGTCTCCAATGAGTGTTGATTTAGATTTCCTGATTGTTCAGAGGGTCGAATGTGCTGCGAACCTGTCAGATAATCCAGTGAGTGGTGTGTTCTTGATCAGTGCTCACCTGTGGCGTATTGAGTTGGGCATCCTGCCATGGTCAGCTTGATAAACAACACAAGGGAGAGACTGCAATAAAGCTTTGTGTGTTGTACCGTGCTCAGTATGTGAACATTTTTTAAAGTTTTGCACGTCTCCGAATGTTTATTATCAGTGAGATGAACAAGTTTTGATGAGGCGGCTGTTGCAGTTTCTGCTCAACCACTGGCTCCATGCCTGAACAGACACGCAGACACTGAGATGTTATTAAGTGGCTCAACTTTTAATATGCTTTCATTCATAAATGTGTGACTGTATGTAAAGTGGAGTGCAAATGTCAATGCCAGGCCTTGCATATTCCAGTTCACAATTTAATTACAGTAACATAACACACAGGGTAAGACTGTGTGTTGTATATTGGACCATAGCACACAAATGTCTTCTAACCCCTCCTCTTCTCTGCTCTTCACTCTTCTCTCAGTATAAATATTCATGTTGCAATGTGCCAATTAGATGTGTGACATGTGCTGTCCTCAGCCATCTTCATTAGTGTTGTCATGCTTGGCTTTCTGCAGTCAAATCTGTCCTCACTGCTCTTCTCCGCCGCTCTCTTCCTCCTTCTACTGTCCCTCACTCCCAGTGCAGACAAAGTAAGGAATTGAAGTCATAAAAGAAATGCCACAGGTTTTAGAAAAATTCTAAAGTTATTCTCCTTTTTTCTATTGGCATAAATTCACTCAGTCCTCTTCTATCCATCGGTTCGCCTCTCTCTCTTCCTCTCTTTCTCTCTAAATGACATTGCTGTTGTAGGTTTTATCGGCCTGAATGTTGATGACAGTCGGGACTGTGGCAGAGGGCCAAGAGCGGAGAAGGAGGAAGAGATGGAGGAAAGGAGGATGAGATGGAGAGGGAGGGGGAGAGAGGTGGTGGGTGGGCGGCGTGAGGGGCAGAGATTTGCAAACAAATTTAATAACTAGCCTGGAGAATTGAATCACTTTGCTCGCTTTGGAATTGCTCACCTCACTGAAAGCGAGTCAGAAAGAGTGAGAGAGTGGGATATTGAAAATGGAGAGAGAGAAAGAGACAGAGACAGCAAGGGGAATGGGGAGGGGAGTAAATGCTGTATTAAAGGACTGAAGAAAAATTGAAATATGTCACATCAATTTTAGCCACTGCAGTTATCAGTCTGTCTAGTACATTTGAATAGTCGTGAAAACTGGAAAAGGGGATGAGTCGGGGGTGGGGGAGAGAAATGATTGAAAGATGGAGGGAGGGTTTGACAAAAAGATATCACTGGATCGGACGAGACACAAATGATGAAATGTTAAGGCCACTCTGTTCCACATGATTACACAGAACTGAAGGAGAAATCCAATCGAAATATGATGAGCGACGTTACAACAATCGGATTCTTCCAATCAGGGAACAATAACGTTTTGGAACTAAATAAGAATCTCATCAACCAACATCTTGTTTAGGGAGCTCTTAATTTAGCCTCATTATCAATGATCAGTGACTTCTACAAATCATTCTGACAGTCATTGTCATCGCTGCAGTACCAAGGACTCAGTTAGATGCTGTAATACTGCAATAATGAAAAGCTGTTCATCAATGTTTTCTTCATAACTCCTTAGAATATAGTTTTAAACTTCAGCTCAAATTGTTGTTGCTTTCCTCATAGGTGTAGTTGGCCATATGAAGCACATTCAGTGTAGTCAGACACAGCAACAGTGCCTTTACCGCTTGTAAAATGTGCCAAAATATTGGTTTTTGATAAGGTGGTTATGATGTCTGCACTGAGAGACCTGAACCACCGACAGCTGCAGGTGCAAATGTCATGAGACTCCTTCTGATAAACAGAGTGAAGATGACAAAAACAAGACAAGATGGTTGCCAGGACAGACTTAAAAGGAGATTTGTGTGTGCTGTCATGTGAGATGAGTTGAAACTATTCCCATGAAAGTCTATTTGTGACTCTGATTCAATCACAACATGAACACAGCATGTTTAGTCGTTAGACTGCATTCTGATCTCAATAAATTCTTTAATTCTCTATCAATATAAATCTTTAAATGCTAACTGTCATTTCAGAATAAACCTAACAACAGTTTGTTGTTCAATCGAATCTATTGGTTATTAAAGAATCTGCATGCTTGGACTGTATCCTGGCCATAATTACCCAGAATCCTTAATTATTATTTCCCAGCTTGCTTAACAACTCTCTCTTGTGCAACCAAGAATAAAGATTATTTTATTACCCTGGAATTGTGACCATTTGATTGGCTGGAAATGGTTACAATGTTGCCAGTCTGGTTAATTGCAGCTCTGGAATTATTTTAATAAGAACAAATGTCCTTGATGCTCTCTCTCTCTTTCTCTCTCTCTCTCTCTCTCTCTCTCTCTCTCTCTCTCTCTCTCTCTCTCTCTCTCTCTCTCTCTTTGCTCTCTCTCTCTCTCTCTCTCTCTCTCTCTCTCTCGCTCTCTCGCTCTCTCTCTCTCTTTTGCTCTCTCTCTCTCTCTCGCACTCTCTCTCTCTCTCTCTCTCTCTCTTTGCTCTCTCTCTCTCTCTCTCTTTTGCTCTCTCTCTCTCTCTTTCTCTCTCTCTTTGCTCTCTCTCTCACTCGTACAGAGAGAGAAGAACAGATTGAAACGTTCCTGTTAATGAGATATTAAGTGTCCTCTCTTTCTAATTATTCTCACTGATTACATGCAACAGTTATGGGTCAGCAAGGCCACCAAAAGTCTATTTACATGTCAACATGCTGAGAGAGAGGAGAGATAGAGAACACGGGGAATGGTCCTCTGGGGTTCTTGCCAGACCTTCTGTCACTTTAATGAACAGATAATCTATGCATGTTGTATGCATTAAAGATTAGAATGGCACCTTCAGATACATTCATTTTGGTAACTAATGGACAATCGATAGCGTGTTTGCAAAAGTGGCTTTTTATGGTCCCATTAGACTGAATAGTTTCAGCATCTTGTATTCCCTCAAGCTGTTCTGTCACTTTTGTCACGAAGGATATCGTCATTTCCTGTACAAAACAAGTGTGCAGATGATGATGGATGCACACTTTAACCATCATTTCTTTATTTGTGTATTTTTGCTGCACAGTTCATTTGCAGAAACTTTGCAGTACCTATATGCACTGGTTTCCAAAGTAACAAGTAACAAATGGTTGTAAACTAAATATACAGCTGCCCAAGTTGATCCAAGTGTTTTTTTTTTCTGGATTTGTGGTACACTACTTAGGAAAGGACGACGTTCACTTAACCTGTATTTTCAAATGAGGGTCCATTTGCAGGGTCCAATTCCGTCGAGCACTGTAGCTCTACACCTTACGAACCTTAAGCACTTGGTAAACCAATAGGGTTCTCTAACTGTGTGATGATGTCTATCTGCTCCCTGATGGTCAAAAAGCAGTTACTGCAGCTTTCATTAAATATCACATGATGTTTGGTAAGTACTCGCCTTCATGTGTCACATTGAATTCATGTCTCACCTGTTCCTTTACTTTTTGGAAGCCATTTATTTGGCATACCTCTTACTGTGCCAGACGTCCTGGGGAAGCTTTCATTTGAATCAATACGACACAAGCTCAGATTTTTTGTCTTCCTTTTTTACTGTTTCCATCTGTGTAAAGATCAATAGCACACAGACCTTTACTGGCACAATGGCAGTGCTACTTGTGCCCTGTAAGGAAGTGTAAATTACCTGCATTGAGTTGCATCAAGTGTTTGTTTAAATGTTAAATGTCTGACCTCTCTGCTGCTGAGTTTATTGATGACTTTCAAAGACACCGTCTCTCTTTGGTCCTAGACAAAGAGAGAAGAACAAAGTGCAGGAAATTATATAGATCAGTACAGATAGGTACTTTGCTATTCATGTATTCTCTTTGATATGACCTATAGTTGAGCGATTTTCCAATTCATAATAAGCAGTTTAATTACATTACATTACATTTCACCTGTTGAAAATTTCCCTTGGTTTGTATGGATTCGACTAGTGACCCAAAGTTAAATCAGGAACAAGGTATTTAAAACATCCAGTGGAACTCCACACAAGCGAATATGTTCAAAGCAGCTTTTCATTATATTCACATGAACAGTGTCATTTTTGTCGGAGCTGCGATTAAGGGAAATGTGAGTAAGACATATACATAGATGGATTAATTGATATAATTCAGGCCTTCCTACATATGACTGCTTAATGTGTGTATAATGGAAGCATAGCAATTCAGACAATGCATGAAATGATTGCTTACAACAATTTCCCTTGGGATAAATTAAGTTCTATCTTATCTCATCTTAGCTTATCTTACTATGATTGAAAACAAATGGATCTATAACACACTTTCGTAAATCAATTCCCAATTGCATAATCTAGGTCTCCCAGGGAGAGCAAAGCCAGTGAGAGCAAACCCAGGGAGAGCAAAGCCACATGACTAATCAGTCCCCCTGAGTGAAATTCATGTAAGTCATGGACTGGATCGTCATGGTGGATTGGCCATGGACTCTTCTCTTTGGCTAATCCACCATGACACTCACACAAAATATTGTTGTTGTTGTTGTTTCATCTCCATACTTCATATTGTTCAGGTGTGAGACATCCTGAGGCCTGTAACTATCAAGCGCGATTAAAAGGTTAGTAATTAAATTCAGGGTCAAATCAGATTTTTCAATGTCATGAAGCAAACTAACTTCTGATCGCACACTGTCATTAAGGTAACGCATCCTTCACAGCAAACCTGGTACAGAGCAGCATATGTTGGAGCTTAGTCGAGCAGAAGTATAAAGCACTGCATACCTGATTTGGAAAATAGCTGCCGTGTTCCTGCAGGGTCCCCATGACGGAACTTCAAGGTGTTTCCTGGTATTAAGAAGGGCGAGGGTTGCAAATTACTCTCAATTTCCAACTCGATTTGCCTGAGGATATTCATTACCAATGCTGCAGATTATTGGCGGGAGGCAGACAGTCTTCACAGACACACCCCCTTTCATGGGTGTGTGCACGTGGCCACATAAACAAAGCCAGCATAAACAAAGTCTATTGATTAGCAGAGTTGTGATACCGATTAAGTCTGATTATCGAGTTTCAATTTTGTTGAGCTAGCTTACACAAACAAGGCTGAGGTCTGTTGAGCTTCCTTGGCAGTGCAAGCCCCTGGTCTGCTAACATTTAAATACATGAATCCTGTTGTCTTTGCTTCCTTGGGAATACATCTTTTTGTATCGTTGTCATGGTAAAAAATCTTCTATTTATATGCTTTTATTTCCCACACTAAATCACTGTTATGCATTGTTGAGGTCATGAGGTAAATCTTACCTTAAGTGTTGACATTAATCATATAACTGACATAGCAGTATAATGACACATAAACACTCTCTGCGCATAAAATGTCAAATGATGTATGCCTTGTCATCACAATCAATAATAAAGTAGATTATGAGCACTATATGTAAATTATACTACCATCCATACTGAAGATATATTGCCATTTATGATAGCATCTTTGTCAGCATTCACACCTGTTCTGCAAGAGGCTTTCAGCCGTTGGATATATAAAATGCGGTTGTTGCCTTAAAAGGTCCAGACATTGTTGCCGTCTTGCTTTAAGCACCTCTAAATGTCATTCAGTACATTCATACATTCATTCTGGAATTATCAACCACTGCATATTTGACACACCCTATTTGTCTACATTTTAATTTAAGTCTAACAGATAGGGTTGGTGCTTGATTGAAGTTTGGCTTTGTGCTTGTCAAATGCATCTGGACCCAAGCACCCCAGTTGATTCTCTGCAAGAACCAGCTCTTGTCCCATCACGCTCTGCAGCTCTCTGGAGATTGATCGGTATCAGTTTCCTGCTTGACAGCTCCGGGATTAAATCTCATTTAGCAGACCTGACAATTTAAGGATAAATGAAAAACAAGCGAGACAGACAAGAAAAGAGGGACGATATGAAGGAGAAAAAAGTTGATGGATGGAGCGAGGGGATAAAGAATGAGGTAGACAAAGAAATAACAAGAGGAAGGGAGAGAAAGAAAGTACAAATATAACCATGACAAGTTGACAAGGCATTCAAAGGTGTTTTTCATTTGCAAAACATGGGGAATCTTCTACCAAGGATCTCTACATTTTTTGCTCATCAAATACTGTCTGGTCTTTTTCTATTGCTGCTCTCCCTAGGGTGGTGTGCCAGCTAAAGAGAAACACCGAGAGCAGAATTTGGAACAATATAGGTGTAAAAGAACAGGCAACAACAAAGACCTGCAAAAGGTTGCCGCATGTCTCGCAATTTCCAAAAGACTGCCTGGTTCTTCCACAACATTTCTAGGTCACTGTTCTGCCAAACAGATGAGACAAGAGCTGATCTATCTGGCAGACATTCACAGTGCCATGTTTGAAGTACAAAGGCACTGGCAACACCAAAACCAAAACCTCATCTCCACTGTGAAGCGTGGTTGAGGGAGCTTCACTAATTGGGCTTGCTTTGTTGTCTCAGAGAAATATGATTAAAATTTGTATCGAAGAATTTTGCAGCAGAATGAATGATGAAATAGAGATTAATGCAGGTTTAAATCATTCAGGTTGCATATCTTAAGCCCTCGCGGTAGATTTGGCCTTACAGTGACATTCTTAAATGTAATCATGGAGCAATTGCCCCTACTTTCCCATGTTTTAAAGTACAGTTATTTTGATCCCAGGCATTAAAAAACAAATCTGTATTTCACAGGTTTGCATTCCGTTCTCATGCATTTTAGTCATACTGAGGTGCAGATGGCGACCTAAGATCCTTCTTTATTTGTGCCCTATGTCCCTGCATCGCTCACCCTGTCTCATACTCCCACCCACGCACCCACCCACTTACATTCACATCCACATGGCAACAGTAATCTGGTACTGCTGTTCAGACAGGCCTCTGCGTAAAGAGCAAACCAGATGGGAGCTTAGTGGTTGTCTGTAGGCACGCTGGCTTCTCTGTTTAGCTAATTCATTAACTGGAGCAAAAACAACATCTTCACAAAAAGACCCCTCTCTGAGAATTCATTAAACAACCTTTCCAAGCTTGACCCAAGCTGTGGGACTACAGGGCTGAGCCAGTGTGTGTCTCTCTGTATGTCACTGCCCTGCAACAGCTCAGGTCGCTACGAATTCTTCATTAGTCCTGTCTGCGCATTTTAATTTTGCCGGGCACTTTGGACTCATCAAACACATACACAGCCACACAAAAATAAATACTCTGACACTTACAGTTTCGAAGTCGCCGGGCAACACACAGTTAGCTGGTCACCTCTTTTAGAAAAGTGGTGGACCCCCTCTTGGCCCCTATTGCATGCTGGGAGATAAAACTGGTTTTCTGGAAGTAAGAATTGCCGCTGCCCACTACTTGCAATTAGAGAGGATGTGTACTGTTCTTCATCGACATCACAAACTCTTAACTTTTAGAGTCTGTGACTCAACATTTAAAAATGATCTGTTGAAGCTCTATGTCAATCTGTGTTTATGCAGTTTTTTTAATCATCCTACATACATAGATTAATCTAATAAGTACAGAGAGGTCTATGTGTATGTGGTGATGAAACTCTATCCATAATTGTTGTGTCATTTTTACAGCTAAATCAAAATGATCTTAGGTACACAATCATGGTATTTTCAGGTTTTGCAACGTGACCTCTGTCCACGCATATATTAATCTGCCATGCAGATCAATATCTGGATCAGGGCTACATTGCATTTACATTGCATCTTCTGGTAATAATATCTTTCCTTCTCCTCCATGCTTAAATACAACAAATTAATAAACAAGGCCAGGGATGTTTAAAAACATTAAAATGTTATCAAATAACATAATAAAACTAATTTGGCAAAGTAAATAAAAACTAAATCAATAACTCTATTATTGCTTAATGAACTCCTTATTGTTCAGCATGGAGCTGGCTGTCTGCACAAACATTCATCAGTGACAACGTGGCTCACAATGGGTTCACACAGAAACACTTGGCTGCTTATCTTTTATAGCGTAAGCATAAGTGGCCTGGCTGGCATCTTGTCTAGTCTGGCCTGATTCACACACGATGAAGCGCTGAAGATCATTGATCCATTTTCCAGGCCACAAAGCAGGTGTGGCAGAGGAGCAAGCACGCACTCTCTTTACAGCTACAGTGTGTTACTGTATGACACTGCATTTTATGGTCATAATAAAGCAAAGATTATTGGCATTAAATTTTGCCTGCTTCTTGTAAAATCCACAGAGCGGAAGCACACAAACACAGAAGCACATGTGCCCACTCCTGCTTGGTGTCGCATGATAGCCGCATTGCTGGTACTCCTAGCTTTTACGAGCAAACGTATGAAAGAAATGTTGGTCTAATGTGCGTTTTCTCTTTTTCTCTCTCTGAGTAGTTCTCCTCTCACACACTTCTGTTAAAACCCTCTAGATATAGGGACTATACCTAATGACAGATACAGGTAATCAATGCACGGCATGACTCCTAAGCCTCTTTATCCCATTCTCATGCATTACTGCCCGTCTCCTTCATTACCTATTCAACCTCTTTGGTTTGCCGCATGGCTAATCCTTTCTTGAGCTTTCATCCCTGCCTCCCTCTGTCCACACCTCACTTAATCTCACTATCCATTCCCCAACACCACTTCTCTCCCCCGCTATTTTACTGTAATACCCCACTTTTGTTGCAGCTCTTTGCAGTATTTCACCCATGATTGAGTTTTCCTGCTGCCCTTAGATGTACCAGCATTGTTTTTTAATGTCCCCAATCATGAAATTGGCACATTTTGGAATCTTTTCATCGTGGATCTCCCTTATTATTAATATGCCGTCCTCATTTTTGGTGTAGCTCCTTTGTTACTGCACTAGGTGACTGATTCAGTGTTGGATTCAGAACAAATTTTTTTTATCTGTGTACAGTTGAATCTCCATATCGTGGCTGCCTCACTGTAGTCTAATGAAGTTCCACACAAGGCGGTAGAAAGTGAAAACCTACGCTGGATTCTCATTATCAGTTTCTCTCTCTGTTTCTCATTAAAATACTTATCTCAATGCCATGGCTGTCATTTGACTGTCATCTGTCTGTGTGTGTGTGCGTGTGCGTGTGCGTGTGCGTGTGTGGGAACCAAGTTGAATATTTTCAAACATACAGTAGTAAGTCTAGACCCATATGTTTGTAACCACCGTCATATTCATTCACTCAATGAATGTGATAATTGAATACAAAATTCGCTAAAGATTTCTCTGCTTTTATTTGGAAGCTCAAACAGGAAGTGTATTTTTTGATGATGTATTTCCCGAGTCCTGATGCTGCAGTCTGTGCTTGAATGTACCTGTGAGCCTAACCAAAAATATCCTATAACTGTATGCGCACTGTAATGTAAAATGTTTGCTTCAATAAAAACAAATACTATATAATTATATATATATGTGGGGAGAGTTTTATGAGGTGGTTATACAATAAGTCCCCACTAATGGTAACATAATATTACTGCAAAGGAGGGGGGGAAGGGTGAGTTACTGTGGTTATATTATACATCCTGAGCAGAACACAACTTAATTGTACTGCATTCATTTTCATTAGTAATTCCTATGCGACACCTTGTACACAAACAGAGACAACAGTCAGTCCATAAATGCCGGAGCTACAGAATGTTCATTTTACTTTATTTCTTTTTAAGATTTAAGGGTGTTATTGATTTATCGACTATTCCACTCGTTATTTTCATACCCCCAACAGGTTGATCGCGTGTATATATCAGGAAAACCCTATGGGACGGCTCTGTTACTCATGTGTGTGTCTTTGTTGAGCTTTCTAAAGGGCAAAGCAGGAAGCCCGGGATTTCAACGATGCCAAAGGTTAATGGTCAAACCTTTTGTAAATCATTTTGATTGACTTGCTAAATTTGCCCTTTGTTCTGCGTATCAGTTTGTGAAACGGCTTCCATCTTGGCTTTGAGTTTTCTTTCTTGGATACTGGAGCTGGATCTTTGGAATCTGTAATTTTGAAATGAGAGCCCCTCTGTGTATGGAAGCCACCACAACCTTCCAAAGGCGACTATTTATATTTGCAAGTTAAGTTAATTGCTTTGTACTGTCACAGAGCAGGAACAAGCTGCTGTACATGTTGTACACTGAAGGGTAAGCGGTCAGTGCCCCTCATTTGTGCTCATTAAAAGGTTTGAATTGTTGTACCTATGAAGCATACATACAAACACCCACATACACACACACAATGCAGAAACAGAGATTTAATTTGTTAAGTAAGGTGATGTCTGATTATACAGCTCTTCATACATTTCACATATTTGATCAAAGCTGAAAATGTGCAATTGATAGTTGTGGCGTAAATATCAATAGAAACAAGTGCTCGCCCTCTCTCTCTCTCTCTCTCTCTCTCTCTCTCTCTCTCTCTCTCTCTCTCTCTCTTGCTCTCATGCTCTCTCTCTCTCTCTCTCTCTCTCTCTCTCTCTCTCTCTCTCTCCCTCTGTCTTTATCTCTTCCTCTGTGTGTGTGTGTGTGTGTGCATGCGCAGTAAGATTTGACATTTCGATTCAGTGGTTAGAGTCCTGCTCTTATTGATCTCATACATTACATCAACTGCAGTCAGATCTATAACAGGGCATTGGAGCCTGTAGTCTGGCACACCAGGCGATATATATTTTAAATTGCTCATGACATTATAAAGTTACAGCCCTCGATTGTAAAGCTCATCCCACAATCAAAGGGTTTAAGCTTCCTCATACGGTTTATAACGTACATATATTCATCTCATTCTTGCGCTATGATATAACATAGTACAGCCTTGAGAACCTGTGATATACATGTTATTAATTGTTTTAATTTGATCTAAATATAAATGAAAGACATGGTGTTGGCAGCATTGACTGAATACCATCTTTAAGGGGAGGGGGATCAGTTAGTGCCCCTTGTGTCTGAAACTGTAAAGTCAGATTGTACTAAAGTACCAAGTTCACATTATCGTTCCGAGTTTACCAGCACCACTAATACATACATAACACAACTGAATAAGTCAGCCTGCAAACATGTTATTCTTGCCATTGAACTGAATAATTTGAAAAATATGTAAATCAAAATATGAAAGACATGAAACATTCTTTAACATTACACAACCTCATTAAAATTGAAATGGAATACTACGTAGCTGTTAAGGTCTGAATGAGACCCTAATTAAGAGCATTCATCATAGATCTGAAATGCAGATGACAGGATAAAAGCGATAAACACATAATATTTTCCACTGATGTATGGGCCCTTGTCCTAAAGCAGCGATTACGACTTGACTATATTTATCTCTATTAAATATAAAGGAGTGGATGGGAGACATATTACCCATAATGTAAGCTCACTGAGATGAATCTGGGGTCGTCCCGCTTTGGGGTCGTCCCGTTTGTTTATTTATGTAATAGCATAATGTATGTGCAACACAGGTCCTTTATTAAGCCTTCATAAAAGGATTGTTGCCCGAGATAACAGGAATGAAGATGAGATGATGCTGGTGTGATGAATAGAGGCTGATGGTGTGTGTTTATGTGTGTGTGTGTGTGCATTCCAGAATTGTGCATCATAAATCGACTGGCTATGTTTTTCTAAGCTATGATTTCAACAAAAAGGATTACATTAGTTTGCTTTGCATTGTATTGTACATAAAATTGGATAATGAATGTACAGATTTCAGGATGATGACAAGGTGAAATGTGTACGGATAAAACCATTCCTTTGTTTCCCTATTATCTCGATGATATCATCAAAATGTAAGATGATAGAATGAGATTAAAAAACATGGATGTGTGTTTTTGGAATTGTGTTTCTTTTACCCTAAAGTGTGATTATGTCTGAAATGATTACACACATGGTATGTAGTGATGTTCAATATAAAAATGAGATGACATACGTACATACAGTAGATGATAAAAGTGAGACGTATTTTGTGTGTATTGGCACACCTGTAAAAGTGAAGGACAGGTTTTTAAATGAAGCTGCTCAATCAATGCCGTACTTAGACTGTTAATTTATGGTCACTTCATAGATGTAACACATGTCTGATTATGTGTGTGAATCACTTGCTGTGTTTATATGTTTATATAATGATGTTGTGAACGTTATTTTGCATTGCTTTCATTGAAGAATTGTTAAACAGTCTGAATTCCAATTACATGTGTCCATGTCCGAATCAAATGAGCTCACTGTGTCCCTTGGCATTGAGAATAAGTAAGTGGATGAAATTAATAAAGGAAAATATTGTTTGGATGACTCAGACTCTTGGCATTATTAAACAAGTGTATTAGTTTCTTGCTGGATTCCTTTAGATTTTCTTCCTCTGGCCCTCTTATGATGACTTATTGATGTTTTTTTGTCTTTAGCCTCAAACTCCCCAGTGAAACAGTAGCTGAAACTGCACTCACC
The DNA here is from genome assembly GCF_046128005.1 of Genypterus blacodes. Taxonomy (NCBI): domain Eukaryota; kingdom Metazoa; phylum Chordata; class Actinopteri; order Ophidiiformes; family Ophidiidae; genus Genypterus; species Genypterus blacodes. Next base: position 6,438,640 of record NW_027466817.1, read on the forward strand.
TGAAAAAAGCTCTTGTCCCTGAAACGCATCAATTTCACAATGGGATATTGAATTTTAAAGGGTATCAATAAAAACATGTAGGAGTGAGCACTTTTAACATATGATACAAGAATACACGCTTACTGAACCTGACATCTTTTTATTTATTATTGTATCAATACACACAAAGACACAAAGACACACGCTCACACGACAGCCAGAGGATATTACCCTTCCCATCATATTGATTAAATAAACTGGGGGACTAGTAGGCAAGAGAGAGCACAGTCAAATACACCCTGATTGATATTTCAATATCACAAAGTGTACATAGGTTTATAAGGGCATATAATATCTGGACCATTAGTGGTGACCCTCCCCCATGTGCCATTTGTATCTGTATTTGCATGGACAGTCATATGCAGTAACTTTCCAATTACAACACATTTGTCCTCTGACCGATCAATATAAGGCTGCAACAGCTAACAGGAAAATCAATAATGATGAAGGAATTAATCGCCACGTTCATGCCCGACGGTGACCATATTATTATACACCCACCCCCCACCCCCACTCCACACACACACACACACAGACACACTCACACATTATATGTTTTCTGCCGTTTTTCTGCTTCACATGCCCTCTATCCTCCCCCTCCTACATTCCCCATTAATTTAGCCTCCTGCACCATCTTCCTCATGTGCTCTTCCTTGCCTTCTGTTCTTTCTGAGACATAACAACAGTAGTGATTGTGCTTATGGCTGCTTTATGTTCACTTTCTTGTTATTGTTTAGATACTGCATGTGTTCATAGTCCAGTTTATTACATACATTTAGTGTTTAATGGAATATGAAGAATTTTTATCAAGAGAAATACAAATTCAATCTCAATTATGCATGAATAGCAAAGCTTGAATAACTTGATTTTGTATAAATAATATGAAATTATATTACAAACTGAACGTGCATAAATTACTTAATGATGCATTAAGAACTGTAGTGGCTCTTTCCTGAAGCAAAGATAACCAAAACTGGCAATCAACCAGAAAGTATTAAATGTTAAAATAACATCAAAATCAGTGTCAACTGAAGAGTAGAATTATATACTTAGTATATCATTTTTTGACCTGAAAATATTATCTTCATATAAACTCACACACATACACACACATCATATGGTACCAGGAGAATAGAATGTTGAATGTAGAATGTTGGCAATGTCAGTCACAATAACAATTGATTCAGCTGCAAGTTGAGCCATTTATGGTAAATGTGATTAACTGGTTAGTTTGAAAAGCATGTCATGTGTGTCCCAGCTTCAAAATAAATAGTTTAACAAGGAGGGAGTGTGAGAGAATTACGAGAGCCATTGTTAAACACCCACACCTCAAGCACTACCTGGACAGAATGTCATCAGACTTATTCTCATGACATCTGATCGTATATATTCTGTGTATATCACACATGCTGAGCAATGCAGCACATTTTTGCAGAAGGGGAATGGCAGTCCTCCTTTAACAGTCATGGAAAACAGACAACAAGGCAATATCTCAGTCACTTTCAGCAATGATAACTATGAAATGTAGACCACCTTATTCATACAAAGAATTGCAGCGAGAGTGAGTTTTTCGTCACAGTAAATTAAACAAATCCCTTTAATGTAATATTAGAGGGCGCCAAAAATGACATAGTAACATACACTCATGACTTTCAGTTGAACAGGTTTATGGACGCTGACTCAGCAGTAGTCCAGCTGGTGAAGCTGGTGGTCATTTTTATCATCTAGGTCACAGTCAAGCACATGCAAGCAAACTGGGTTAGCAGAAGTATCAGCTAACAGCTCAGCACTACAGTCATGCCCTGATGGAAATATCAGAGCACAAGAATTACTCATTGTACATCAAAGCAGATGGCACCAGTGACCATGCTGCATTCCAGTCCCATCAGTTCAGAGCAAACACATAGCACTTCAGTGGGCTTGCCATCATCAAAATTGATGATCACATGCAATTGTCATACATACATGGCATACATGCGTCTGTGAATGGGATTAAAGGGCATTTTCACATCTACATGATTAAATCCAGTTGGATCAGTCCAGGGTTCCTTTTTTGCCCTTGGTTTTGTGTATGTGGGCATTTGTGCAGAAATCACTCTTGTATGTGGTTCAGAACTATGGCTCCAGAACGTTTGAAGAGGTGGTCTTGACCTTGTCCCAAACAATCTCAAGAGAGGTTTGTTTGTTGTGTGAAGAAGCTCTGAACTAGTTTCTAACACAATGTCGCACTTTTGTGGTGTTCACCGTCTTCGGTCAAAAAGTTGTAGGGATATAGGTTGTTCATGGAGATTACCAGTCTCAATGTTTGTAGATGTCGCTAATAAAGTGGAAAATTATAATTTGTCCACCCACTAAATCTTTATTATTTTAATCCTCTCCTATTTTTGTTCATTTTCCCTCTTTTTCATAAACTTGGGATCAGTTGTACCTTGCCCTCTCACAACATATAAAACCGAATTAATGGTACAGAAATTAAAGGTTCTTCTTAATGACCTTCGTATTGAAACTACTTTACATCTTTACAGTGTATATAATGCAGGGACTATTATATGTGTATGGTGTTGTATTCGTCTCCAGGGCTCTAGCAATACGTTACATTTCCTTTTCCTGTCTTCATCCTGTTTTATTTTCTACACCTGCTTCCTTTTCCCTCCGTCATGAATAACATGGTTTTATGTCTATCCCCACGGCCAAAACAGTAACTCCTGTCTCTCACTTTCCTTTTCCTTTTTCATTTTAAAGCAGAATGGACACCACACCATATCCCTCCAGCCTTTCTTCCACCTCTGGACTCATAACGGAGGAATATGGCCTTAAGTAAATCCCTATAGAGATGCAACAACATAGAACATACATCCACTCCATCAGCTTAATGTCATATTATTATTGACCGTCTGAGAGATGATAGCTTCTGGATAATTATGTGCATGTATCACAACCTCTATGTTCCATGACTATTGCACAGGGGAGAGCTCATAAAAGTGTATTCCCATAATGAACAAGCAGATGATCTGCCAACACAGGCATTTAATGACACCACAAATGTTAGGCCAATTCTGAGGCAAGAAGACAAATTGTCTGTTCAGTGCTGATACATGCAATACAATGGGAGAATATACTCATATGCATCAGATGGAAAGATCATGTGATGCGTCACACTGGCAAGGAATCTGAACATTTTTTTTAATATTAGGCTGGGTGGTTGATGGCATAGGCAAAAGAATTAGTTTGTACTTCTTCAGCTTCTGACAGGTATAAAGTCTGAGAAACAAATGAACACAGTAACGTGCTAAAAGTAAACAGATGTGCAATGAGACAGATAGACAGGCAGACGGATGCAATGATCCACAAGCAAACAACCAAACACATCACCCAGACAGGCAGGGAGAGAATCCTTGTAGAGATGGAGGAAGATGGACAAACATGAGCACATTGCAGGCAGTATAACAGCATTTGTTGTCATGTCCATAACTCAGACTCCCAGGAGTTTCGCCTCTGAAATGAAAATCGGACATTGTAGTTTCTCTACTGCGGTGTCAAAGGAGAAAAAAATCCATCCCTCTTCCCGCCTCTCCTCAGATACTCCTCTAAATCTCATCTGGTTTGATCATAAAAAACGACAGGCTGTCTTGGTAAAGCACGGGGCTTATATCAGCATGGGGTCTGGATGGGACAAAGACAAAAGTAGGACAAACGGGCAGAATTGAACTACCCACAGTTGCAATTTGTTGCAGGTCAAGATAAATCACTCAATAAGTTTCATTTGGGCTGGAAATCGAGACCCCATTGTCCCCCATGTACCCATTTGATTTGATTGACAAAGTCACAATTTGATCCAATTCTTCCCAATTGGAATCTATCAAGTTAAATTCTGGAAGATTGGGAAATATGTCTATTACCATAATGTTGAAAATTGAAGGAATTCTATCACAATATACTGTACTTGGGAAATAATAATGTGGTGTATTGAAGATTTGATGTTTCCTTTATCATCTGACAGGAATGGGAGGGTCTTGGAACAGGGATCCAGGGATGAGGCTGTGTTTTTCAGCATAGAGATCAAGTTAGCAAGTTAGCAAGTTAGCAGGTTAGCAGGTTAGCAGGTTAGCAAGTTAGCCAGTTAGCAAGTTAGCGCAGACCTAGAGAGTGTTGCGTGTTCATCTATAAGCCACATTGCCCAGACAGGAAGTCTTCTTGCCATCCTGTATGGCTGTGCATCATAATTCCTCATAGCCGTCTATCATACGCAGGCCTAGTGCGACTGCTTTCTGCACAACCTGATTGTTATGATGTCAAGTGTTGTAATGCTTTTGGTGGCATTTTCACAGATCCATCCACATACATAATAACCTATAATTTGTATTGTTGCCATGGCAATATCTGCAGCCAAACCTAATTGCTCTAAAATCATACCGCAATCGGTAATTTCTCGTTCACTATATCAGATATCAATGTAAATCATATTGGCAAAACAAATGTCCCAGCTCTGGGGAGAAACAATTTCTCCATCACCGTTTTGATTTAATTGTGAAACCAATTTTCATCGAGCGATGTACTGCACTCCTACTGTATGTGTGCATTTACCAGCCCAGTGTCTCCCACTAATAATAACAATTGCGATCAAGTTTTCTACATTTTCATTTGAGGGATTGTGACAGATGTTACTCCTGAAAACACAATACCCATTACACACGCAAACACTCATTTTCCCCGTGTAGAGGAACACACAGGCTTACGTTGATTTTTCATCACTGCAAGACTTGTGTTTACTAGCAGCACTTAAAACAGAACACAACAGCTATAACCTGGAAATGAAATTTCACATGCATTATCAATGAAGCAGCTGAAGCAATGTTTATAAAAAAAAATTAAATTTGAAGTTTTGATTACCATGTTAGGACATAAATTTGGAAACTTACTTTTGCACAGATTTTCAGGCAATGCTTAACTTGAAGAATATGTTGAGCTATACTTGAGGGATGTCTTTTACTGGTTGAATTTTGCATATATATATGTATAAGTACTCTCTACTGCACTGCAGTGAAGTGAAGTTATTCATTTTTAAATCATACATTTCAATTTAATTTATGGACATATATTCATTCGACAAGTAGGAAACAAATAGATTTGTCTTCTATGCCGAGCCTGGAAAGAGATGAACTTCTAAATAAGATGTATGGTTTTAAATCGTGTTTTTTCTGTGTGAATGTAAGCTCATTTATTACATATATTTTAAACTTTTGTACCATATTTTGTATCAAATGTGGAAATTTAACTCTACCACCACAGACAAAAAAAATGGATCTATGTCACACTGACCAGGAGGAGATTACTCAGTGTTGACGGTGAACAACGATTTGGTTATTTTTCATCTCCTAAGGTGTCTAATGATTGAGGTCCAAATAACATGGGTAAGCTAAAAGACAGATCTACAATGTCAGACAGTCTGACAGACTTGTTCAATAGGAGATCACTGTGACATCGTCCCTGTCTCTTACAATTCTTTCTATAATTCTATTATTCCTCCCTCTTTTATTGTTCCTTCTCTCCTGCTCCCTCTTCAAGTGTTGCTAAAACCTCATGCAAGTGAAGTTCTGTACTTTCTCTTTCACAATCTCACTTAGGGTCCTTAAGTGTGACTTTTCACCTTCGAGAATATGTGTGAGTTGCTTTTTGTGACTGTGTGTGTGTGTGGGTGTGTGGGTGTGTGATTTATTTCAAAATTGCCCCGCCTATCTTGCTGCTAAGCGGACACTTAACATTTGAGAGTGGCTTTAATGCTCTTCATACTTCCCTGTCGCTGTCCTTCCACAAAGCACTTTTGGACCCATTTTATCTCCTCAGGGATTGAAGAGTGGTGGGATGAGAGAGGAAGAAAGACAGAAAAAGAAGACAAACATGGAGCACAAGTGGCTTATTTAGGTTCTAGATTGTTGAGGTTGTTGTGCAATGGCGTACAGGATCTACCATCTAACACTCATTTCTTCCCCAGCCTTCTATTCTGTCTCAGTTTCCCTTTCTTTCTGTTCACCCTCTCTCTCTTCCTATAGCCTTATCTCCCCAGAAACCTTATTGACTTCAGGCTGACTGCACAAAATGTGTTTTCAAGCACTGGTGATGGCAGTCTGAGATGGACAGCCAAGGACTATGGTTTTTAATCTCCTGCTCTTTTGCATTTTAAACCAAGGGCATAGGGGTAACAGAGAGAGAAAATGATTTGTGTGTGCGTGTGTGAGAGTGTGTCAGACACAGAGAGAGAGAGAGAGAGAGAGAGAGAGAGAGAGAAAGAGAGAGAAAGAGAGAGAGAGAGAGAATTTCCTTGACCTGTAAAACCAGACTCTGCTAATCCACTTCACCAGTTGCCAAGGGAACATAGACAATTCAAAGTTGACTAATGACAAATGACTGCCTTCTTCAGAGGTTATGTACAGGCAGTGTTTACCACACATAGACACTCAAACAAGCACACACACAGAGGCAGAGACACAGGCACATACATTACCACTCATAAGTAATAACATATGCACCCATCTACAAATGTACGTACATAATTCTGTTGTGTCAGATTAGCATTACTTCAAATTCCTATAGTGACTATGTGTTTCTCTGTTCTGGCTCAAAAACAGAATTGTCAAATATTTTGGCAGGTGTCTGACTGCTGGCATCCTCGGCGGTCAAACGTTTCAGCAGTGTTGAGTGATCACAATGGCAAGTTATGTTTTAGAGGGATGAGAGCTATTTTGAGCAAGAAACTCCTTCTCAACATGCCTATGCATGTATGCACACACAGATATACAGTACATAGACCAGGGGTCGCCAACACGCCGCTCAGTTCAAAGGCTCAAAGAATATGTACATTTAGCAACACAACGTCAATTGGTAAAGCTGTTTAAATTTCATGATGAGACAGCTGCATTTAAAAGTAGGCAACACACATTACAAAACACAGATGCTGGACAAACACTAGTCTGGTACGTGAATTGTGTCTTATCCAGTTGCATTGGCAGTTACATTGGTCCAGTGTGTTGGCATATACATGTAACATAACAACAACTAAAAGACTTGACAAAGCTTTCAAAGCAGTTCAATACTCAAGTTTTGCAACTTTGACAATGTTCAACACCTACTGTAGAAATAACAAAAATCATAACATTAAACATTTTATCTGTAGGGTTTGCAATAGGATGGTGTATTGTTTACTTGTTTAAACTTGACGCCAGGTAGAGATGAGAGTTTTGTTGTGAATTTGCAGAAACTCTTGCTGCAGAAACTTTCTATCCATCACTACAGGATACATTTTGAATAGGATAGTGGAATGGCAAAATGACATGAAAGCGCAGTTCTTATGACAAAACCGCAGCTCTGGCTGGCATAGTGCAATCAGTAAACAGCAGGGAACACAAAACAAATAAGAAAGTGCATGTATGTATGAATGTATGTGTATGTGTTTGTGAGTGTGTGAGTGAATGACATCAAACCCATGTCTGTGTCTCTTTTTATCTCTTGCTCTTTTAAAAAGTGTCTCCATGCATGCAGATGTATTCTACGATCGCATAACCCAAATGCTAGAAACGTGACAAGTTTTGAATTGTAATGCAGCACACACACACACACACACACACACACACACACACACACGCACGCACACTCTCACACAGCCATACCGTAAGCCTTTCTTCATCACCTTTCTTCATCATGGCAACCTCATCTATCTTCTCAGTATTTCTTATTATTTGGTCTGAGGGTCACAGGCCCTGTAGATTTCTTGGGTCCCTGCGCCTTATCAAGATCAATTCTATTTAACTTCATTGGAGATGTGGCCTCATATTACATAATTTAATTTGGATTGATAATGAGAGCAGAGCAGAGTTCCAGCACCTGTGATCTCTGGAGAGAGGGGGTGGCCCACCTGCTGCAGCTGCTAAAATATGACAAACCAGATAGGAGAGGTACTCTCACGTGGACTTACATCGCAAAACCTGTCTCGGAAGACACTTGGAAGAAATGTTTGTCCGGCAGAGCTCATTGCATGACCAAAACCCATATCTCACACCTGTGTTATAATTTGACATTGAGGCTTCTCATTCTTTCAGGTTTATTAGTTTGATAGGGGAGGATAGGGAGGAACTACTCTTTTGTCATTTATTATTATATTACTCTCACAGACATACACACAAGAATCAGGGAATTCTGATCAATTTTGAACCATAGTCACATTTCCCCAGAAAGTTCATGCTGTACTCATATTTGTCCTTTAATAATGCAGGTTGTAGCAGCAGGCAATCTGTGGGATTTTTGTCCAAAATTTCTGACACTGCCAGGATTCTGTCGCAGGCTGACTTTGGTCGTAATGGTGCTAAACCCGCTGTCCATGGAGGTGTCCCGCACTGTGATATGAATCATCATTTCGGAGTGACAATCCAGGGTTTCTCCTCAATTCTCTCTCAGTTGTTATCTCACGACTACAACACCCCAAAATAGCGCAGGCTGTGGAAGCGTTAAGAGAGAGCGATGTGTGGCTGTGTGTCTGTGCAGGAGCTGTCACACCGGGACGTAAACAGTAAACGCAAGCGAGATCTGCTGTAATAAAAATGTTGTCAGAGATATGTCACAACTTTGCAGTCAGTACATGTGTATCTGTATTTATTGTATAGAACACTTTGTCTGTGTAACAAAAAAACTATTAGAGAAGCAAGTTGATGAGACATATGTTTTATCTCCACTATGTTTGGGCCCCAGATGACACAGCTGTGTGCTGCATGGTTTCCTGATTCTGTAGGGAATAACTCAGCTCGTTGCACCCAGAGACTTAAACACTAATGTGCTTCCAATGAGCCAAATGAAGGAAAAGAAAAGTCAACAGTTTGATAGATGTAACAAAGCAAGGCAAAAATACTGTGAGACACTTCTATTTTGCCTTGTTGCAGCACTGCTGTGCACGTAATGTGAAAAAAGCTGTTCTAAGTACTACATCTACACTGTATCTCATTATAATGGCCACTTAGAAACAAGATATTTCACTACCATACTTTTTCCAGCAATTCCACCCCAGATAAAATAGACCACGGATCAGATTATGGAACTACAGTGGTGATGTGTGATGATGCCTGGTACCACTGTGAACAAATGAAACACTCATACTCATTTCCATAATCTCCATTGTAGTTTTGCAGCTGCTGTCTTGCGTTGTTGAGTTAGATCCCGGTTTGAGGACAATAATACAGACAGTATAAGAAGTAAAGTATAAGTATAAGTTTTCTAGAGCCAAAAGCAAGGTAAATACCCTCTACTTGCTTTCTAGATGTATTTTTTTTTGCAGTCCCATTTGACCGACTTCAGCAGAGAAGGAAATCATCTTATCTTTACTTGGCAGATGTTCACCTAACCCCGACCATCTCTAGGATTTAAACATTTATATGATGCACAAGTACCGTATACATATTTAACATTTTTAAGTATGAAAGTTCATCTTTACCATCATTTGCACTGCAGATGGCCTGGCTTTACTCTACCTGAAGTGGGTCTGCATTTTGCTTTGGGCTTGTGTACTTGCAAGCAGCATGTGGTACAGCTCAGGTGAGAAACAGTTCATCTTGCCACTCACTCCCACGTGGCAGGAATATTTTACACATGAATGTACATTTCTCACTTGTACTAAATCCGTCTGTTGAGCTTTGTCACTGAATCTCTACCTCTCTCTCTCTGTCTTTCTCTCTTTCTCTCTCTATCTCTCCTACACACACACACACACATACACCTATACACATTAACTTTTACTTTGAGGATGAGATGCCCTCAAGTATTCTATTATTCAGCACAGAACATTATGGCCCATTCACTATTAATGAGACATCTTGATTATCGGAACTATGATAATTCTCCCTATAGTGGCAGTATGTGTTACCATGTGTGTGTGGAAAAGAGAAATTTGCAAGAGCGTTATCAACAATACACACATTTTGCAGTGATGTGTGTGTGTAACAGTGTCTTACACGAAATGTTGATGTATAGATTAAGTGATTCTTAAACATAAGGAGATAGCCCTCAATAAAGCAGCAGAAATCTACACATGATGCTCACAGGAACAGCATTTGGTCAAAAATGGAATAAAATATTCTGAAAACTACTTAAACCGTTGAATTCTAGTTTTAAGGCTGCACCACTGTAGTTTTGTCGGCTGTAGATCTTCAGAAAGAACCCCAAATTGGTCTGCTGCCAGGGTTAGAACAACAGTAAAATAAAGCCGTAGTTTGGAAATGAGATGATGAAACTGGGCAAAATTAGGATGCTGCTTGTTGACCAGCATCCTCCCTGTTCCATCCTTCCTGCCTCTGTGACATTATGGTTATTTTTGGTTTACAATAATGCTCAGCAGCATTCTTTAGAACCAAAACAGAAAAAGTAACTAGACTGCTCAAGTTTTTTTTCAGTTATTCTGATTTGTTCAGCTTTTTGTTTTCTGCTCATGGGCACAGAAATGGCTATCTCTCAACAACGTTGTCTTTAGATACCGACTCTGGCTCAAGATTGCATTAGATTACACCTAAAATAGTGATATATTTTTTTTACATTACATGAGTGCAGTCTGATGGAATATATTCACTGCAGTTGGAAGAGAGTAAATCAACTTGGCCAATTTCACTCTGTTGAGACAATAACAAGACAGGATTGTTTGTTGCTTGGGTTTGTTTGTTTCTGTAGTTTCAAAGCTCTTAAAATCAATCCGAGCTACTTCACAGGCATTAAACAACATTTCCAGCTGGGAAATTCTCTGGTAATGTTCCTTCTTACACAGGGAGTTCAGGGAAGATAGCCAGTGAAAGAATATCTAATGGAAGTGGTTTCATATTGGGATTGGGAGGTTGCTAGTTTGATTCCAGGTACCTCCTAGAGAGCCTGTTGAAGTTGTAGTGAGCAAGACACTGAACTCCTAACTGCGCCTGAAGCGCAAGTACCTTCCATCTTCCATCTTCCATCTTCCATCTTCCATCTTCCATCCTTTCTTGTTTTGCTTATACAAGAAATTGCACATTATACATTCAAATTTTAAAAAGGTTTTATGAGAAAACAATGGGGGTTTGCTTATGGTAAGAATCATAACAAGGACACTTTTATCTAAACAAAAACAGCCTAACTTCGTCTTTATACATTTGGCAAGAAAGGTTTTCTGGAGCAAATAGTTATATCATATATGATATGATATTGTGACTGTGAAAATTCATACATACAGCATATAGTTTTATGTTTGAGTGTTTTTATATGAAGCTACATATACTTTTTTGTAGAAGTACATTTTTGTTGTCAATTGTTATGCAAAACAAACCCAACTTCTATCTAAGGACATGTTCACTATAGATTCCTGAAGGTTCTGATGGACAAAAGGTCAGAATCTCGCAGTCTGTATTTGCAAAGAATCCAGTTTCCCCTTGAAGGGTCCTCTAACCCAGTAATGTGATTATGCTTGATAGGATACAGACTACTGTAATTATGTCTTTGTATCTGAATGAATGCACTCGTGCCAATACATGTGTGTGACCGTAGAAAACACACAAACTCCAAAGGCAGAGTGTGTGTCTAAATACTGTCTGTGACCTTGAAAAGAAATCAAGAAGCTGTTCAATGTAGAACATGCAGACATTTATAATGCAGACGCTTCATTTTCAAGAGGAAGACATTAGTGCGACATCTCTATACACATTACTGTATACGTGTGTGTGTGTGTGTGTGTGTGTGTGTGTGTGTGTGTGCGTGTGTGCGTGTGTGCGTGTGCGTGTGCAATTCTGAGTGTCCCAACCAGCACTCTCTATGTCCAGGCCTAGAGAGGCAGTGGAAATCACAGCTGAAGTATGTATGGTTCTTCCTCTGGGAGCCCCTGTTTAATTTTGCATGCCTGCAGAATGTGTCATAACACATTCGCATCACACAGCTCAACAAGTTCACAGTATGAGGCTGCAGAGGAAATTCTTACTGTGTGTGTGAGTGTGAGTGCATTTATACACAGTTGAATCAGGCATATTCACATCTATATGGATTTGCTGTATACAGTATGCGCTTACATGCACACGTTTGCTCATATGTATCCCTAGTGTACATCGTTTAACCGTCATTAATAGCTCATCTATGTGTTGTGTGTGAGGATTCATAGACAGAGGAAGAGGAATACGACGCAAAGGTCAATGCCACCAATACAAGGATTTTTGATTATGAGGCTAGAAGCTTGGCCTTTTTCTGGCCTCTGATTCAGACAGGGGGGATTCATTTTCTTCTGGTCATCTTCATTATGTCATCTTTGTGTGTCATTCATTCATTTATCCATCGATCCATTCTCTGTAACCGCTTATGTCATGTCGGTGTTTCCGCTCTGAACCCACACCTTTTTTGGGAGTTTCCTTATGTTAATCACCTATATGGTTCACTCAATTCAATATCAGGTGACCCTAAAAGTCTCAAGGGTCAGAATGCACATTAGCTGTGACGTTAATGTGATTTGGGTTAATATTTATCCATTTATGAATAACTGAAAAAAATGTTTTGGTTCTAAGTTCTAAGTCTCAGCGGATGTCTAACTGCTCAAAAATAAACCTGAAAATACCCTATTCAGGAAAATTCCTTAGTAACCAGGATATAAAGAATACAGTCATCTGCATAAACACACACTCAAATACACAAAAGGTCACAAAGCACTGAAACTTGGAGGCAAACCACCAGAAAGTAGGTACTGCATAGTACAAGCACTTAGCACATCACTAAACGCTCCCACATGTCTTGATTAATTCATTAGCTGTTCACTCCCAGTCACACACAAACATATACACACACAGACACACACACACACAGAACAAAATGTGACTAGTCGGCTTTAAAAGGCCTGCCTGTGATTATAACATGTTTTGTTCACCGCACATGTTCCATTTTGTTCTCTCTTTCTCATAGAAGGCCTTTGCTCTTAGTATCACCTGGAGACACCGTTAAAACACAATGGTTCTTCCTCTGCTCTTATGTCCTGTCGGTGTGTGTCTCTGTGTGTGTGACATGTTTTGGTCACCACACCCTAACATGTTCCATTTCTTCTCTCTTTCTCTTGGAAGGCCTTTGCTCTTAGTATCACCAGGAGACATCGTTAAAACACAATGATTCTTCGCTGCACTTTGATTGTCTTGTGTTTTCTGTTCTGTCCTCTTAGTTGTGTGTGTGTGTGTGTGTGTGTGTGTGTGTGTGTTCGTGTGTGTGCGTGCGTGCGTGCGTGCGTGCGTGCGTGCGTGTGCGCGTGCACGTGCGCGTGTGCGTGTTCGACTTGTTTTGCTGTGCCCCAGGCCCGTTTTCCGGCTCGCTTTAAAATGTCCGTGGGGGCTTCTTTCAGGACTTGTTCTGATTTTGTGTGTGTCCAGCTCGGCCGCCTGCCACTACTCCCAGCTCCCACACAGTGACAGGGTCAAGCCCTGTGCTCGCCTGGGCCTGAAAGCTATGCCAATGCACTCACAAATACACAGTCCTGCACACACACATTCACACCACACCACACCACAGCACACACATTTTTCACTTGTTTCCACTCTGGAGTTTTACTTTGAAGGGTTTGTGAGATTTTGGAACTTTTTTCATCTGTGTGCAATTACTAAAGAGTAAAAATGTGGTATGATCATTATTGTTGGAATTTTCTTTAATTAATTTGTCATTTCAGCAGTTTCTTTAAATTTCTTGAATAAAACAACAAAGAGAAAAGAGGGAGCCTCTGCCGAGCTTCATTACCTCATTGGCCAAGGTAATGAAGCTATTGAGCTTGTGATGAAATATTGAATATAAGGCAGAGGAGGAGATACAGCTACAGAGACACACATACAGATCCCAAAAGATACCAAGCTTTTGGGAATTGCTTTCAGGTCAGTTGAAGGATTACATTCTCGGCATCAGTGGAATACATTTGCTGACCTCCTTTCCTCTGTGGAACTCTTGAAATAATGTTAGAATTTGTATCATTGAGCTCAAACATGTCTGAGAAAAAAGGATTTAATTTGACACCAGCTATATTTTAGGGTCTTATATTAAGTACATAGTTAATGTAACTGGTAATAAAATCTCTTCATTAGAATTACTTATTATTATAAAAACAGTCGAGTAAAAGAAGTACAAAATGTCCCCTGAAATGCAGTGGAGCAGAAATAGAAATAGAATAAGGTACTTTTATTTATTGCTAAGTCAGTACAAATGCGATGAATTATACTGCAATTGAGACCACAAATAGATTACTAATAATAATATTGGATACTTTTACTTAATCCAAGTAATCTTCCTGTCTGTAAGAGACCTTTACTATACCATTGGAATTCACTTCAACTCTTCACTTTAACTTGAACATTTCACCTCTGACACACACATTCAGGAGTGTAATCACATTCACACAGTTAAGCTAAGGCAAAAGACAAGCCAACACGAACGACATTCAATAAGATTCAGAGTGATGTTCCTTGTCCAGGTACAGCAAATAGCACTAGGGTTAGCTGAGGTTCTATTGATTTCCTGTGTCGGAAATCATGGCTGCAAAACTGCAAAATCCCTTTAAGAATACAGCAGAGATCCACAGACAAAAGACCCTTATCCCAGAGATCATTTCTTGGAGACCCTGAGATCTTGAATGCTTAATTCTAAATGATTTTCATCCTGACACCAGGTCAATAGCCGAATTCTGTCACCTCTAAGGCCACTCGGATTAGCAGCTAAATTGATTATCCTCATCAAATCTTTTCTACATCCACAAATCCCTCCCTGGGCTTGAATATGCTCCGAATTGGGTGCTTGAGACATGTGATGAATAACGTCTCCTCCAGCTATTACTCAAACCACCGACCCTGAGACAGGAGGGATGGAGCGATATTATTTTAATCACGTCTATCATGTTGTCTCAGGATGAAGGCAACTACACTGCAGACTAGATAGCATTTGGATGGAGAGTATGTGAGGAATTAAACCTGACACCCGACCATGGCCACGGCAGACGTGTGCCTTCATAATGACTCTCTCAGGAATAGAATCCATTTAGGGAAGTTGCAAATATACTTCAAAGAATGTTCACAGAATACACACATACATAAATATGCTCAGAGGGTAACACACATATAATTGATTATCCTGTGTGTTGTACCTGTTTACGCTAAGTGTGAGTAGGGAGAGAGACAGAGAGACAATGACAGAGCTCGCGTCATGCTTATTTTTAAGCAAACGCCTGAACAGCAAATGAATGAAATTTAACAAAGGCCTTTCAAATCCAATCAAACCTCATAACGATGTGTCACACAGCTGCAGATTGCTGTTTATATATTTACAAGCTTGCATTATAACACCCATACACACACACACACACGTGGCTTCAAAGCTTTTTTCCACAATTTAAAAGGTTACAGTGGATTATTCAGGATCTCGTCTCTCTTCACGCTATGAGACACCAATATATGTACATGACTGGGATGTAAAATAGGTGGGAAGTTTGTTTGTTCTTGACGCAATCTCACACACACATAATCACACAAACCGGCACACATGCACACCCAAAGACGAGGCAGGATATCTCACAGGGCCAAAGACGTGTTATTAAATTAGATGGGGAAACATGCCTCAAAGACTACAGGCTTTCTCTTTGTACCTAATCCCAACAATGGGATGCTTTACTCCTTTGTTCTACACTCCCCCTCGTCTCTGCTCGGTCAAGAAACGAGCGATCCAGGGAAAGGAGTGCTTGCCAAGTCCAGACGGAGGAGAGAAATCTCTGTCTTTGTTTGTTTGGTTTTCTGGTGGATTTAATCTCTGCGCTGGTGATTAGAGGGTGGTACAGTAGACATTCATCTTCACAGAGGAAAGAGATGGAGGGAAAACAAGAGAGAGAGAGAGAATTAAAACAAACAAGTACTTCCATCTTGGGAAAGGCAGGTCTTCGTCACGTACGCAAACACTCACATTCAGCCCCAGTGAGGATAGATAAAAGAATTGAAAATTTGCAAACACAATCTGCTGCCTTGGGGCTGTCCATCACCTTAATCAACAAAGGACTCATACTGTCAATCTGTTTACACGTTTAATCACCTTGATGAAAGCTTAGACTGCAAAACAGAGGACAAACTGTTTCGCATTTCCCAATCAACTGCGACACTAAAGACAACAAAGCTAAACTATGAAAGAATGTGTGAAGTGTGTGAGGTTGATGAAGATGAAAGTTGGTAAAACAAACAACAAACATTGTTGAGGATACTATTGTAAATCAGACTAAGGGCATTTTCAGGCTTTGCTACAATTCTGGGGCAAAACTGCTACTACTATCATATTTCAGCCAAGAAATATCAGGAAAGTGCCATTTCTGAGATGACACCAGTGCCCCTATAGAATGCAAGCATAGTTGTAATTGTTGGCGCCCTCTAGCATTATGGTAGTGGGTACAGCTGGTGTGAAGGAGGTGAAGTACCAGGGAGAAGATGTTACAGGAGGTTTGGCAAAAAATGATAGAAACACCAGAAGGGCACTTACTAATGTAATGCACGTGGTGGGATCATGCATTACCATGGGTGTCAAACTCAAATACACAGTGGGCCAAAATAAAAAAAACTGGGACTAAGTCATGCGCCAAACAAATTTATTGAGAAATTAAAAAAAAAACAATGTGTGCATGTTTTCCCTTCTCTCCAGATATATAATGATACACTTTTTTATTTGGAAACATACTTAAGTTTAGCTTAAACATTAAATCTGGAACAAGCAAAGCTTAACATTATAAACACGTGAGAAATCGATTTTCAAATAAGAGATACATCAGTGGCATTCGTTTCTTATTTTTATGTAGATATATAAAATAAAGAAAAATCTTATGCCTCTCTCTATCTGTAACCTTTCAAGTACATTTTCAATGGAAACCTTTTTTTTCACAGAACTTTAAAACAACCAAAATAAAATAATAATTCCCTTCAATGAAAATCTAACAGTTCAACTTTTAACAGTCCGTGCCTTGGAGTGACAAGAAAAAAGTGCATAAAGAAAGCATTAATTCCAGCTCACTTTTTGCTTCCCTCTGATTTACTCTGATGCACATTGGTCCAAGCCAGATACCTGACATCTCTTCTTAGGTGCTAGTTCATCCATGTTTGGGGTCAGGCTCTGAGCTGAGGAAATCATCAGGAATGAGTGAAGGTGTTGACCAGTGTCATGACTCCTGTGTGATGTTTTGTTCATCTTCTTCAAAGAGAATAGTTGTTCACATAGACATGTGCTGTTGAACATAGAGAGCCTTTGAGCAGCTTGGGGATGGAGTTGGGGCATTGTGTCGGGGGTGAAACGAGGAAACTGTCATACTTTGACCTGAGCATGTCACTACACTAGAGTTCAATCAGCTCCATTTGGAGGTTGGTTGTTGCGCTTTCCACGTCAACTGCAAACAGATGACTTAGCAGTCCAAGCCTAAATTTCAGGGCTTCAAAGTCGGCAAATCGCCAGGTAAACTCGGCTGCATGGTTTGGCAGCACGGAAAATGGCCCAAGTTTCCTTGCAGCATCCAAGTCTCCCACAGGCACAACAAGATTTTAGAAAGCCCTCACAGCAGCGTACATGTCTGTAATGACACGGCCCTGCCCCTGAAGCAGCAGGTTGAGCACATCGTGATGGCTTATGATGTCAAAGAGAACGCACTCGCAGAGCATTCTGGGATGTGTAGTATTAGCAATGCATGCGCTATATACCGGCCGGCCAGCCCTTATAAACATTTGATATTATCTCGCGGGCCAAATATAATTACACTGCGGTCCAGATTTGGCCCGTGGGCCTGAGTTTGACACCCCTGCATTAGACTAATTAGGACCAGTTAAGTTCCAACAAGAAACTTGACCAAAGTTTTAAGTCTTGAAAAAACAGTGTGTCAAGCATAAACAAAGTGGTAACGAGGAATAATTTACATTGTGCACACACAGGAAAAAACAGTCCAGTGACATCAGCGCTGCCGGGAACTGACAGTCTTCCTCACACACAATGAAGACAAAATGTTGGCTTGTGCCACTAGTCATATATATTTGTCGCACTGTATCTGAAAAATAATTGCAAAACAAAGTAAAGGGTCTCACACTGGAGCACAGCACAGTGAAAAATGGGGACGTCTGCTCAACCTACATTATTAATTGTAGAATACATAAAAAATATATTTTCAGGTCAAAAAGTGACATACAGTACATTGTCCTGCTTTAACATATTTTTGGACTGTGCCGTTTTTTCTCTTTAATTGGATATTTTAGCTGTAGGCAAAATCTGAATGTCTGATCCATTTATTCCCAGGGCTCTTGTGACTCAAAACATATTATTGCAAATCATAACAAAATAAGGAAGAGTCAGTTAATATCCACAAACTGTCAACGTAGCTACAGGGGGTCGACAGAATATTTCATGAAAATGTCAGGGATGATTCTGTTTCTTTGGAACATAGTTTGGTGTCTCATATCATATTGTCAGCACAGACTTATCAAAGTGCTTGACCTCATCTTTTGCTGACAACTGATATGAACCGCTTTTGCATTGGTAATAGCGAATGAGCTAACTGTTCTCTGTGGTGTGTACACAAGTTGTCTGTCACTATCAATATGCACCACATCAAAATACACTGGATCTGTTGAACTTCAAGCGCATGTGTACTACCAATGAACAATATAAATCACTCATCAGAGAAAGACTACCGTTCTCTACAGCAGATGTGTGACAAATAAAAGAAAACCAACATAACATGCCTAAGACAGTGGATCATACAGAGTGTGAGATAAGCCACACACACCAAACAAGGGACAAACCTGTGGAAGAATTATGTTTGAGAGACTTCTACAAAGTAACTGGAGCTGGTGGCTCATGGTAGCCCAGCACCTTACTAATACATTTTACATAGGTCCACACTTTAATTGGTCACCCTGCTGTAACTGTCTCCTTGTGTAATGTGTGTGTGTGACAGTGACATCTCAAACCCTCCACTACAGTACCTCCCTCAGAGGTGCATCTGTCTCTGAAGGGGTGAAATCTCTGGAGGCTCAGACTTGACGCTGTGATTGGTTGCAGGTACTTGCAGGTTCTGCTCAAGACAAAAGCACCTCGGTTGCAATCTCACACATCCTATGCCTGGTGTGAAGGATGGAGAGTGTGGATATTCTCTCTCACTCTCTCACTCTCTCTCTCTCTCTCTCTCTCAGGGGTAATATAGAGAATTCTATACAGTACAGCTAAACAACCCTCTATACATCTAATGTGATCTCTGTCTTTCAGTCTGCTGCCATTCATATTTAGACATTGATTTATTGTTTCATTCAACAAGAACAAACAAAAAAAAGTTTAATATCAAAAATATCTACAAAAATTTCTCTGCCAACATTGTATAATTATCCAACGATCATATATACAATGTTCTTTATTCCAAATCCTCTATTTGCTAATCCATCCACCTGGCCTCTACCCTACAAGTTACAAGGTGCTGTAACATAGGTTTTTGTGCAAAAATGTGACTACAACTTGCTGTTAAAAAGTTGTTGCATTGAAATGGGACTATTAGAAGACACGATGAGAAGATTGTCCATTACAATCCTTCTACAGCTTTTAAAGGATCTAACAGAAGACCAAATGATATTACCTGGTCTGCCAGTCAGTTTTTACCTGCGATATGAGACATATGAGCAAATCAGAACCAGACATGTCATCAGTACTTCAGTGGTAGAATTCAACGAGCACACTGAATGTTTAAATGTACAAGGAAAATGATTTTAGCAGTGATTCAACCAGAAGTTATGTAAATATTCTTATTACTGACAATAAGGAATTGAAGAGTCAGAAACAGCAAGGGACATAGTGTAGCATCATCCCTAATCTAATCCCTTTCAGTCAAAGTCTATCGACCATTTAATTGTCAAATTCATTTGTCTAGTTAGCAATGGGGACAATCTGTAAACACATTGGCGGTGCGAACCTGTTATTGTTGCTGTCCTCTGGTAATCATGGACATAGTTATCATGGAGAGCTGAGCTCCTCTACCACTTACAAGGAGCAAACACAGTTTTTCTTTTGATCCCTACTGTCAGGGGAAACAGACCACGCGGACAACAGCTACCTCATCCTTAATGCTTACACACACACACACAAACACACACACACACACACACACACACACACACAAACACACACAGAGAGACAACAAACAGAAGAGGAGGGTGAAGGCCTGCAGTCAGTTACACTTCAAAGGCCCAAAGGCTTGATTAGGCCACCTGAGGTTTGGAGGTGAAGATAGGACAAAATTCAGTCCCCAGAGGAAAGAACTGCTCACTCTCTGCCTCACTCATTACATTCACCACGGTACCAAGTTCAAAGCAACAGAAAAACAACATTTGAATGTAACAATATTAACTTCAGTTGTCAGTACATAATAATTTTGTCTCATTTTTAAAAATTGTGTTTACAACTATAGAACAACTATAATTAAACGCAAAACCATCATCTTTTGAAAACCACGAGTCAGCATGAGTCATTAATTGAATCTGCTGAAGCCTTTTTTTATTGTTCTTTTTACATCATATAAGACATTGTTAAATAAAACAGTGTGTCTGAAAGGACGTGGTTGCAGTAAATCTGAGATCATGTATCACAGGAAATCCTACGGGTTGTAGGAAGGGTTCAGCAAACACTTCTGAGCTATCATTTGATGATTTAAATTCAGTGTAAGCCTAAACCTTCAACCACTTTATGTTGTGGTTGCTGAGATCATTTCCCAATACTAAAGTAATTGACAGTGGTTTTATATCAGCACTTAGAAGGAGGCGATATAATTTAGGGGTAAAACAGCAAGTTGTCCAAGACACATAAATATAGTTGACTGGGTGAGTGGCCAGTTTTGTGTGCCAGGGAAGTCCAAAGGCATTAAGAGCAGAATTAAGTTGTAAATAAAGAATATAAAGAGCTACAGAGAAGATTAAACGTGTCTTTTAAGTGCAGAAATGTTTGGAGTTTGTGATCGATAATGTCAGCAAAGTTCCACGTGTCCCTTTCAGACCAATGAGATCTGGTTCTCTGCTAATGTGATGCGATGATTACCAAAAAGGTAAAGTTAATCTGATATGTACTGAAGGCATAATTTACATCCGCTACATCAAACAGAAAGCAGGACAAGCAAAGTTTAGCACCATGTAAATAAACAGTTGTGCTTGAGGTAATGCCATCTTTATGCAATGTATGTGTGCCACTTTTGAAATTAAGGTGAGCGACCGATGAGCTACATGAGTAATTTTTACTTCACATGCCAGATAGTGGTTTGATGTAAAAACAATATGCGCCCAATGTTACATTTGTATTCGTCCACATAGATGCGTTTTCTATTCAGTCATTCATTTGAAGTACAGCATAATCGTCCATCTGTAGACTCCCAAATTTTCAGCTTGTTGTTAGTGCTTCCTCATAATTATTGAAATGTTTAAGCAAGTGTTTGAATTACTGAATCATTCAGTCTGAATACATTGATGAAAAATGCTTGGCTACTTTATTTTTATTCTTTATTGCAATGGTGTATTGACTGTTAAAGGTCACAGGTCGTAACATGGTTCACAGCATCTCCAAAGGGCATTAAGTGCAGATTAAAGCACTGTCTTTTTAATGGGACTCCTAAATTATATGCGTCTGCTCTCTCTGTTCTGTCCTCCTCTTACCTTTCACCTCCCTGTGATAGGCGCATTGTTTGGAACTCATCAGTGTATCATCTGTGCTGTATTACTTGTCTGTATGTGTGACTTTGTACAATGTGTTCATGCAATATTCCTCAACTCCTCAGAAACACAGCGTGATCCAAAAAAAAAGGAAATTACAGAAAATTACAGTGTTCAAAAATCAGATTGCGTTTGAGGCCAAATGGGCAGAAACATACAGAAGCGCTGCAATTTAAACAAAAGCTGAGACACAATGGGAAGTTATGAGAGGAAACATAATTAGTGCGGCAAGTCTATAGCGTCTGGTGTATTTTTATTCTTTTTTTCCCCTCAATAAACGTTGTCAACACAACAACACAAGAGCTGCTCTGTTGTGCATTTGCTTACTGCCAACTTGTCCGTGCTAACAAATTTTGAGCTATCACAACAAAAGCAGCCTGTGCTTTGTTCAGAAGTTGCGTGTGTGACAGAATCAATTATTGATCGTTTGAGTCATTTATTTCATGCTATGCAAGACGCAACAACAACAGCAACAACAAATGGTACCGATGATTCACTTGCAATATATGCAATAAATCTGAGGCCATCACTTGAAGTAGCAGCATTTCAAATTTACTCATCCCTGATTGTCTTTTTTCTGTTTATACTTTGTTTTGTGTGTATGTGCATGTGTTTCCAAAGCATACATGTGTACATGTTATTAGTATGCGCTATACAACACACCTCCTCAGAGAGCCACTATGCCTCTGTAGTTCCTGTATGTACACACCGGGAGGATTCCTGTTCACATTTATGATTAAGTATCCACTTTACCTCACAACAATACTGCTCATCTGTCTCCCCTTATTCTGTTATATGAGTGTACATATACTGTAATGCCCTGTGCTTCCCCTTGGGAGTGGTTTATTCTCAGAAATGTATGACCCCTCCGTACCCTACAGTATGTAATCATTACAACCATAATTCAGCCGATGTATGTTCCTTTCTGGTAACAAATTGCTTTGTTGGCTTTAAGAGCTGGTGTACCTGCACTGCTCTGTGTGAATTCACTAACTGTCTAATTGTATGCAAATCTGTGTGTGTGCGTGTGCGTGTGTGTGTGTGTGTGTGTGTGTGTGTGTGTGTGTGTGTGTGTGTGTGTGTGCGTGTGTGCATGTGTGTGTGTGAATGTCTGCCACTCTCATTGCCTGCCTGCCTACTTAGACTCCTAAGTTTTTTATGGGTCCAATATCTCTGTGCATGTTTATTGGCTAATTATGAAAAATGGTGAAGTTATAATTCACTCAAAGCTACCCTAGCACTGTTTACAGTCACAGATTTTGGGCAAGTCATACTCTCACCCAAATACTGAAGAGATTTCTGTAGTTTTAAACACACTGAAAAAAAAGCAATTTAAAATTAAGCCCGAACTACCAAAGTAGACCTAAAACTATTTCTCTCATTTTTATTTTGTTTAGAGGTTATTGTATTCTTTCTCTCTCATACAATCAGCCCATTCAATTTACACTGCGACAGTCTGCAGGGTTGAAGCAGCCGAGCTGTCACAATAAATTTGTGCGCCTTAAACAAGATTAACTACTGTTATTTGTATCCCCATATCTCTGAAAGGGTAATCAACGCAGGCGGTTTGGCTCGCTAATTTTCACTATGGTGACCATTTACAAAAGCCCATCACAGCAAATAGGTTGGCATCTTTGTGCGTATGTATCTTGTGCATATATATGTATTTCGCTAGATGTTTCAAGGACTGTTGAGCTAAAACCACTCTATAAATGCTCTCACCAACTGTTCTTCAAACTCCACAAATGAATATCATTGTCTTTAAATGGTGTGAAATTAAATTGATGTGCACAATGAACCTAAGTAGGCCACAGTTCTCTTAGAGAGTATTTACGGAGATTCATTCTCTACTAAGTGTGCACAGTATCCTCTTGTTCTTCTTGATATAGAACTGAGTAGTAACAACTTTATAAGTGCATTTAGTGACCCATCAGTGACTTGGAATGAATGCAGAATGTGATATTCAGTTTTGGCTATTTTTCCCGGACCGGATGGGAAGAAGGTGTTGGATTGATTTCCTCATTACTTGGACGTAGTTAAGTTCCTGGTTGGTAAAATAAAATTGATACTACTTCTTTACCACAGTTTCTGTGGTACATTTCAGTTACAAATGACATTGTTTTAAACTTTAATGTTGGCTACTAGGAGGCATGAGGGACAACCGTACAGCAAACACAGCTTTGATTTACGATCAACTTGTCATTGTAATGTCATCACAAACAACTTATGCACGTAGCACAACACAGAGACACAAAGCAGTTAAAATATTCTAATGTTTGCTTCCATTTTAGTCCACTCACTCACTCCTGGTCCACTTAACAACACAGCAGCAACCTATTTTTTACCATTTAATATTGGGCAGGTACAATTAGTTTCTTTGAGCATATGCACTTGGAGGTGCTGCCAACAATTTCATGTAGAGGGTCGGTGACTGGAAAACCAAATCAAAGAGTTAAAGCAGCTCAAAGTTGCAAAAGGCTACGGTGACATGTTGATTCTCAGTGAGATTGGCAGTACTAGAGGCACTTTTACATTACAGGGAGTATTTGCTACCCGACCCAATGTTGACTGACTTTGAGTTCCATTGCGTTAAACTCAACAAGCTCATATTTGTTTAAACCTCATATTTACTATGTGAATTATGGACATGCATGTGTGTGTGTAGTAGTATTACATGTATTTGACATTCACTTCAAATTCCATGTAGTATTGAAATTTGTGTGAATGGTAGGGTATTTGACTGGCCACAGAATGCATCACATAAAATGGGAAAAATGGAATGGAGTGCTCGATTTTGCCAAAGTCCTGCAGTTAACTGTAATGGTGTTACAATACGAGTCAGGAGAGACAGATGGTTTTGAGTGGAGGTCCCTATTGTTGCATTGCCCTCTAAAAACGCATGAGGACTCTTCAATTGACCAATATGCCAGGCACACTGTGAGCTAAAAGCCCATTTAAGAACATGAGTATGATTTTCTATAATGTGGATGAGTATAAAAGTTTGTATGGAGTAGCTGTTCATCTTTCACCCCCCGCCCCCTCTCCCTCTCTCTCAGAATGTAGAAGGGAGAACAATCCAAAATGTATTGGCAGCTGTTTGAGAATGGTCATCTTCCTCAGAGCCTTGCTGGATGATTGAAAGTAGTAATTATATCACGATATGTGATTGGGGAGCTTCAGAAACTCAACTCGCACCAAATCCAAGCTGGAAACTTTATACAGCAACATACACGCTAAATACCAATGCACTCACTCACAACAGCAGAATTTGTCTCAAGGCAATGGCATCTGAAATAATCTTGGCAAGCCAACTCTCCGGATGTTTGAGCCAACTCTTTCCCGAGAGCCAACTCCCCAACCACAAATGGGTCCAACTACCTTTCGGTTACTTCCAGTTTTAGCACCCCACAGCCAAGATACAGCATAGAGGTATCACAATGGCTTTGGCAATACACAGTTTGCGTACACAGTTGTCTATATAAGCTGCTGATGGAATAAGGAGGTCTGTAGTAAACGTGACCGCCCATTGGTGGCGCCATAGCACTGAACCAGTGGCGACCTGAAATTCACTGAATCACACTTTCTTCTGCATTGTGGTCTTTATTTGAGTGTGTTTGAACTTTGCCAAAACAGAAAAGACTAAAATGTTTAGTTACATATTAAAAGCACTGTGGACTGTTACGTCAGTGTGTCTGGATAAATCGAATTTCATGAACCCTGAACACTTTTTCTTCACAAAGGCTGAATCTGATCGGCATTACGTTTTTTCCAACTGAACATGCCCAAGCAAGGTAAGAATTTGTAGAATGTAAGCCTTCCAATTTTTTAAGGAAGGCCTACCTCTGAACCTTGTTTTTTTATTAGGACAAAGTTGTGGCTAGATGACTTGGCTAGAAACAAATTGATTCAGAAAAAATAACCTCAACCCACCCGAGTAATCTAAAAGGTTCATGTCATCTAACAGTACACATATAAGTGAAAAGAATTAAAAGCTTATTAGAGAGGTTTTTTAAAGTATGTCTGTCTTGTCTTCTTCTTCTCTGTGTGGTTGCTCAGCAGGGAGTCTCCGGAGCAGCACGTGGACTCTACGTATGTCCCTCACATACATGCTCTCAAACAATGGATAACCAAATATTCACCTGCACACACACGCACACACACACACAATCACAAATCTACAGCAAGGACCATTACAACACCCACCTGCACCACAGGGGAGATGCTTAGAGAGAAAATAACACACTGAGAGAGAGAGTGAGTGGTTGAGATGGAATGAAAGAGGAAAATACCGGAGATACAGAAAAAGAACATGTCCTCTCGTGAACTTTCTTCACCTACCCATGCTGAAACTTGCCAGTTTCATTTCTACATTCTTTCTTGAGTTTTCGCTGTTATTTCTGCTATAATACACATTCTTCATGTTCTTATGTTACATAATCTTTAAATATTCTTTTGTTCCCCTCCAGCCCTGATCTCGCTTTCCCTCTAATTGTACTATTTAACTATGCCGTGCTCCATCCATTTTCCCCCATTCACATTGTTCAACACACATTTTGTAAGATAGGAGAGACAAGCAAATTTTAAATATTCCTCCTATAACCAAGTAAAAAGTTCCATGAATAACATTTGAGGACAACTCCCAGAAAAACTTTCTGATACATTACAGTAGAATTACCCTGGCATTTGCAGAACTTTATCGAAAAATGTTCTTGGGATGTCCCTAGAATGTTTCCAGAATAATGTTCCCATAACATTCCCAGTATAACATTCCTTGGACAATAACATTGCCAGAACTTTCCCCAAATATCTCCATGACAGGAAAAACTTTGTTAAATTTTTGTGTTATTATAATTATTCACTGAAGGGGGTGTCATATGGACTTAATTGTGATTGAACCACGCATTGGGAGCTATTTTGTGTTTGGCTGTCACTCTATGTCTTTCTGTACCTCTCTTCATGTCTGTATCTCCCCATCTCTCTCTTTCTGTCTGCAATTCATGGGACAAGGATGAGTGTATGAAAATACAGCAGAAAGTAGAGACACCTTACTGGCAGGCAGAATTGATACCTGGGGGAAACGGACTACACGTTCTTTAAGCATAACATTAAGAGACAGTATTCACAAACATGTGTATCGGATAGTGTTTATGAATGAATTGTACTGGAGATGTGCATGGAGGCACTTTGCTGTAAAGTCATTCACATTCAGGTAGAGCTGGTGACTGTGACCTGATGATGTCTGTACGTGATGTTTTAAATCATCTTCATAGAAAAAGGTTTTTGTGCACCCATGGCTAAAACACTGAAGACACAACAGCCGTGTAGCCGATTAACACACAACAACAAAGCAGAGAAGGACTGCACATTTTCTGCATACTGCATAGTCATCAGTTACTGGGAAATAATGAAACCACCAGTGCCTTGTTACACTTAACTAAAGTTAGGCGTAATTAGGTAAAGTTACATCTAGCTGCTTGCTGACTCAATTTCCAATCCCCCTGCTGATGAGACAATTGAGGAAATGGATATTCCTTATTCATTATTTCATTCTGTGAGTGCTACTTTTAAGCTACAGCAACTTTGGCTGATGTGTTCCATCCCTTCCAGACAATTTCACCTTAATGCACCTGCAGGACCCATGGTTCCGCTGTGGGAGGGTGGTGATTTGGGTCCAATTTTAAAATGTAAGTTCTCGCATGGCTATACACCAAATCAAGCATGAACTGTTAATGAAAGTTAACAGTAGTATAACATTTGTAACTCTTACCTTGACATTTGAATTTGACACAAGTATAAAAGAAGTATGAGAGTATGAAAATTGCTGATGGGAGACTCGGTGCAGTCAACAAGATCTGATTTAACAAAAAAGCTCAAGAGTTAAGTGGTCATATCTTGGTTTAGGTCTAGGCATTGATTGTAGCTAGGGTTAGCCATGGTTTCCTTTGTCATGTTTTGATCATGACTGTGCATTTTTCTAAAACACGGAATATATCTCATGGACAAGGGCCCCTGCCAGACAATACTACTTCACTCTAACTATTTGCTTAGTTTCACAAGGTCTATCCAGCCCCTGTCCCGCTCAACATGGTGTTTCTAATGCACAAGCTGTGTCTAGCACATCATTCCACTAATAAAGCACTGCTGAAGTTCATGTCCGACAGGCCATTCCTCCCAGTCACATCCTGCCAAGTCACTCCAGATTTGCCCACATGGAGATCCCCAAGCTGAACTATGGGGTCTCCAGCTGGAGTCCAGTCTAGGACCTTACACATACTCTTCAGGCTGGATAACACAAATGGCAATACACTCAACCCTAATGTCTTCCTTAGAGAATGATGAGTCAACATGGTGTCACTCCTATGTTGTTTTTCCGTGCTGAGTCTTACTGGTCCCCATGGGTGCAGGCCCAGCCACCAAGTGCTTGCCTGCGAGCTCACCTCCTACGACTGGCTTGAGGAGAAAGCCCCAGCTACCCTATTCCAGGTGATGTAGATCATAAACCAGTTCTGAGTGAAATATCCAATGAGGAACACCATTTCATATTATATAGAAATGTTTTTTTGAATGTTGAGAGATGTGATTGAACTGGAATGCAGAGGATCCAATAAACATAATTGGAAAATGGCGCAATCTGAAGCCCGACCTCAAAGGACCTTCAGACCTTAGCTCCAACTTTGGATTCTATAATGGTTTTCCCTGAACGAGTTGAACTATGTGCTGTAAGCTCAAGATGTTGTATTAATTTATTTTTATATTCTTGTGTTTCGCTGCATTCTGGTAATGGTGCATACATCAACAGTTACAAGTGAATTGTCATTCCTGTCTTTTTTCCGTCTCCTTTGAGCTTTTCTGTGTTGCCTTTTGACAGCTCTGGTTGTATCGTTGAGCCAGGGAGTTCTGGGCTGTGAAAATTTTAAATAGGCTTGTGCTGAAAACTCATTAATTAAGAATCACTTCTACATCATCTGCACATTCTTATATTTTGAGCTTCTCATCTTGCAAAGACAATGGCTTGTATTAACTCCATATATACAACTTTCTCCTGCTCTCAGTGATATATAGATTTGTCTTTTTTTGTTTAATTCTCCATTGATGCAGTGTGAGTTTCTTAAGTGTGTGTTTTTTCTTTATCTGTTCAGTCCTGGACATTATCATTGATCAAGCTATTTACCACATTATCCATTCCACACACACACACACACACACACATACACACACACACACACCATTTGTGCATCCTTGGTACAGATCATTTACCCTGGGAACAACTGCCTGCTTCTAGATGTTTACAGCAGCAATACAAACACCTCTACGAATAATAGAGATTGTTTTTTAGGGGGCAGTGAAACATACATTTATTTAGTTATACAAATTGTCACAGACAGTAATTTTAAGTTATATTTTGCCTGGCAGCAGCTGCTAGCATTTGGCTTCACCTCAGCTGAGCTGGAAACCTGCATGGTGTGTTTCTTAACAAGAAGCAACATGACTTTGTCCTAGCTGTGTGCTGTTACTGTGCTCTAATCACAGAGTTACAATATGTATAATTGGCTCTTTCTGGTTCATTAAAGTTTATGTTGCTGCTTGCAAGATAGCTGCCATGGTGTTTTGACAACGCTATCAAATTATGTCAAATTTAGCGTAATGAATTAAATCCCTGATGTGCAGTTGCCAAATCTGGGCGATCTGGACCAAATAAGGGCCAAATCACACAAGTCTGTAAAGGCATCAGTTTTAGCTTCAGTAGATTTTTCTCAAACTGTCATCATCCATCTACTAGTTATGCTGATTTTCAGTCAGTGGGATGTTGTCTGTGCAACAATGCAGAAGAGAGAATGCAGCAGGGGGGAATACAATCTTCCTCCTTCTCTTTAGAACTATCTTTATGTTGAGCAGCTCACCGTCACAGCTTTGATAAAATGAGCAGTACATCGGTAGAGTGAGTGAGAAACAAGAAAGAACAGATGAGGCAAGGTTACACTCCCATAAGCTTTACACTTTTTAAGGCTTGTTATAGAAAAGAAATATCCATCCATTGACATCCAGCAGTTTTTTGGAGGCTCGAGACTGATTACCTGCAGAGAGAAAGAGAAGGAGGAGAGAATGATCCAATTAGGAAGACTGAAGTGCCTCCTCAACTTGCTGCCATTGTCAGTCTACTTTGAGCAGTCAAATATCTTTAAAGCTGCTGGCTTGTTGCTTGTCAAGTTGTCTGAGTGAAACAAGGCTGCTGCTTTTAACAGGTGTGAGTTCAACCAATTATACCAAATGCAAAACATGTGCTCGCTGATTAAGTGAAGCATAATCTCATTGCTGTATTGTGCTATATAAAGAAAAATATAGCAGGTTATTTTCTCTTCTTATCTTCATAGAGACTTTTCTTCTGTGCAGAACATTGTTTATACTGCACAATGTTATTCAGGATCAAAGATACAAATTAATTCTATTTTCATTTCAACCTCTGCCATGATGTTCGGTAAAACTTATGAGGGGCTCACCAGAACACTTTCTTTAGATGGCAAAAAATGGAGAAAAAAGATAGCGATAGAAAGATGATGAGATTAATCAGATCTCTGTTATGAGGAGGTGTGGTTGTGAGCTGCTGCCGACTCACTAGCTACATGTTGGTACTACAGGTACAACATAGAGGGGGAGCTTTTAGTTACCCGTCCAAAAATTATTCCAGATGCAGTGGAAGCAGGTACAAGCCGACATTCCACTTCAACAGATGTTTTCTTGGCCTTCATCTTTGACTAAGACACATGCAGCTGACAAATATGTTGAGTTAGAAGTGTCCACCCAGGAGTTTTCACAGTACTGTGTTACGTGCCATTTAAAAGAACACATTGATAATGTTTACTGTGCTGTGACACTCTTGTACATGAAGGTTTAAAGTCAGCAAAGATAGAAATAGGCATTTTGAAATAAGCTACCTAGAATACATTTATAAAACTGCACAGTTTCTTCGACTCAAGGAGGAACTGTTTGGGCAGGAGACAATTATGAATAAGTAAAACTGAAACGAGCAACTATCAGGCTGCTAATTAACTCAACCAATACCTCACATGGGAATATAAAGCATTCCAAAATAAAACGTTACATGTCCTATATTCTAATAAATAATGAATACATTTATTAAATGTTATAAAGTACGTTTAATTTAGTTTCAGCGGATACTGTCAAAGAATATTCACCTTTGCTCAGCACAAGACGTGCATGCTTGGAGAAGCAGCTATTGTCATGTTCTACACGGCTAATTTAAAGATCAGGGAAATCAGCAAAAGAGTGCATTTCTGGGTCGACCTGCTTATCTGTTGCAAATTAGTGTGACTAATCCTAAACTGAAACTGAAGTCCCCGAAAACCCATGACCTTGACGTTATTCTCTCCTGCAACCCCCCCTTCCTTCTCTTTCTTTCTCGCTCTCTCCACTTATCTCTGTATTTTGGATGATTTGGCTTGTGATTCCCCACTCTGATTAAAGCTTGTCAGAAGTGGCCACCACAAATTAACATGCACTCCTTCATTTATTCCTCCTTTCATCAGCTACAGGGAGAAGGGAAGCAAAAGGCCTTTGGGATAGTTAAGGGGGTGAGTAAAAAGAAGTGGAGTAAGAAGAAAGCAGGATGGAGGAGTATAAGATGTGATTGGAGGAGAGGGGAGATCTACCCGTGGCCTCCGGGGAAATGGAGCGACGGAGCTGGGGATGGAGGAGGTGTGGAAAAAAAGATGCTGGCACCAGGAACGGGGAGAGATGATAAAGGCCTTGGGGGTAAGAAGAATCAAGGCACAAGAGAGCTCGCTGTGAGGAAGGGCACTTTTGTTTGAAGCAAACTTCATATCCATTTGATCATCTTCTGAATTCTGATCAGAACTTTCAGATGCCTGTAATTGCCCCCTCCCATCTCTCTTTGTTTAGCTCCATTCTCCTTTTCTCCTTGTCATTTCCTCCCCCTTGGATCACTCTTTTGTTTTTCCCTGGCACAGTGTGACTACAGTGAGACAGAAGCAGTGAAAGAATGGGACAGACAAAGGACATCCTAAATAGCAAGTTGAAGTAGGACTAAAAAAAAAGAAAAATAATCTTGATTTATTTTTCACTTGTGTAAACATGACATAAGATGAATACAGAGGATATACATGAGCCCCCATAAAGTTGGAAAGATTTTTTTATTCCAACTTTATGTATATACTGTTGCCCATAAGGTTGGAATAATTGTTTATTCCAATATAATGGGCAACCGTGTACTTGCGTTATGAAAAACATGTTTATGAATTACACAGCCTAAGAGATAATGTAAAGGAACCACCAGTGATGTATTGACAATGATTGACGATGATCAACACTGATACTTACTGATGTAAAAAAAAAGTGTGTTCATTTTGCAACTGAATATAACTCCTAAATTCACATACATTGCTGATTTAGAATCCTTACATTTGTTTTTCCTCTATTATTATGTAACTTTACACTTATTAATGACTAGTGACACACCGTGATGCACCAGAGCGAAAAAGACTGAGCCATGCAAGAAAATAATACAACACTTAACTTTCTGTTGCATCGGCCTGTCTTGATGTGATTATACTGTTGCACATTAAAATTGCTCACATTTCCCTGTATTTGAACCGACCTCCACTGTGCTGCCATCGGCCAACAAAACTGTGCTTTCGTCCTGCCACACATGATGACTCCGTAGAGAACTATGGGGTCATTATTGAAAAGAGAGACAGGCTGGTTTAAAATAGCCATCCCTAATTCAACTAAGCACACTAGGTTATGTTTTTTCAGAGAAAATTATCATTATCCTTCCAAATCTGTTTGTAATATAGTTCATCGAGAGAAAATGCATTGATAACCGTTACCATTTACTGAGACATGTCTGTTAAAAGATAGGATCAAAGTATAATGGATCGACTTTTTTCCATTCTCTCTCGGAAGTATGTTCCTATAAATAATTTCCAAGAATCTAGGACTCAGTTTCAACAGCACGATCCAATACGGGACGGCTGATCGGTGTAAGGGGGGGGAATATAAAACATTATGGGACGGCTGATCGGTCTGACGGGGGGAGATATGATATAAAACAATACGGGACGGATTGACTAACTAATTAGCTTCACAATGAGAACATGCAATAAAAGATTCTCCCTTTCACCTGAAACACCACTCCCACACAAGTGTCCCCATGTCGATATTGGATTACAGATTGTGTCAGGGTGCGTGGACCCCTTTATACTGGCTTGCAAGACTATTTTGTCTCTTTTGTGAAGAGCTCCTTGAAATTGTAAAAGCAGAAGTTTAATAAAAGCAGATCAGTGTATGTAAGAAAGCATTGTATCTTATGGTCTATATTAACTTCTTGTGTTTTTTTCTATTGAAGCAAACATTTTACATGACATTGCGCATACAATTATAGGATATTTTGGAGATCATTTTTTATACAGAAAGAGAGGGAAAAGGAGAGAGAGAGAGAGAGATAGAGAGAGAAAGAAGGAAGGTTGTACTATTATTACTATTGTTGTTTAACTTTATACGTAGACCCTGAGGTAAAATAGCCAATATTATGTACAAGTAGATTGAAATTGAAACAGCCGGAAGCCACCGCCACTGGAGGTTGTGAGAACATGGCACAGTAGTGTGGGCGCAGAGTCCAGGAGGGCATCAGTGATGTTGATGCGATGATCTCATAGGGAAACAACAGTTTTTTTACTACAAATCGCATCATAGGCTGTGGTTAAGAGAAGGAGAGAAGAAAGAAACAAAAAACAAAGAGAGGACATCCCACCCAGAGACCCAACCCAACTGCACAGTCACACAACCCTGCATCGATACAACCCCGTCCTGAACCTCCTTGGATGTTAAATAGAATCAAAAAAGTAAGAGAGAAATGGTTGCCATCTCTGATAGAACTTATCAGTGTGGCCCCTCATAGTGTACTTGATTTTCTCAAGTTTAAGAAAATACATTACATTACAATCATTTAGCAGAAGCTTTTATCCAAAGCGAGCAGTTGAGGGTTCGGTGCCTTGCTCAGGGGCACTTCGGCAGGGACTCGAACCAGCGACCCTCCGGTTCCCAAGCAGAAGCCCTACTGCCCCTCCATTGTGTCCTTCAGCCATTGTGAAATAGAGGGAGGGGTAAGGGATTTCCAATGCAGGAGCAGGTGGCGTCTAGCAAGTAGAGAGGTGAACATGACCATTTCCTTTTGTGAGGTGTTAAATTGGCGTGAGTCATATGGGGTGCCGAAGATGGCAATATGAGGGGTGGGTTGAACTTGCGTTCCCAATATGGTAGACAATGTGTTGAAGTAACCAGACCAGTAGTTGTGGAGCCTGGGGCAGAGAAAAAACATGTGGCTTAGGGTACAGTGAGGCTCGAACATCTATTACATTTGTCCTCCACGTCAGTGTACATTTCGGCCAATCTGGATGTAGAAAAATGGACCCTGTGTACAACCTTAAACTGAATGAGAGCGAGACGAGCACAGGACGAGACAGTATGTAGATCTATGTCTAGATGGAGTTCAAGCTCAGTCTCCCAGGCAGCCACTGTTTTAGATATTAGATACTAGCTTTTAAACATCATTATTTGCAGAAACGGGCTCCAAAAGAAATTCAGTGCATGTATTCAACTTGTAGTGCAACACCCCTGTGTGATTGAATTAAAGAAGAAATCCTCTCATCTCCGTCTCAGTCAATTGGTTGACTGAAAAACATCAATAAGTGCAACTGGATTTGTTGTTTAGTTTTGAAGATGTTTCGACATTCAGCCATTTCAGTTCTGAGTTGGTCATGGGCTGTAACCCAGCAGGTATATCAGACAGTAATTGATTGAACTGAAGTAGCTGAGTCTAAACACGTCCAATACCACTAGACAACGTTTATAGAAAAGAAAAGCACAAGTGTCCTTATTTGTTTCAAAGAATGAGAAGTCCAATACTGCAGTAACGGATAAGATACACACATGGCACTGGTTTTGATCAGTCATTTTATCCCGTTTGTCTCAGCAAAGTATTGGTGTAGAGGAAAAGGCTGAAACCTTCTGAAACCTTCTTTCATTCTGTTTCTGTCTTTTATACTTGTTACTGTACTGTTTTCATGATACAAAGCCATCCTTCAGCATGAAGCAAATCTCATTACATGTTTAGCCTTTGTGCCACTAAGAGTTTAAATTTCACCAAAGCCAACCACACTTCCTCCTTTCTATTCTGGTTCCTTCACCACTGCTTTTCATCTTTAACTCCCCATCTTTCTTAGCAACTTGGCTGTCCCTTGGCTGAACCATTTGTTTAATATGAGTGTACGTGGTTGCCTGGTTGTGTGTATATATGTGACTGTGCGACTGTGTGTGTGCGCGCATGCCAAGCCATCAATCGATTCTTGAGTGTGGCTGAGGGGGCTGCTTTACCTCAGCAACCTTCCTAAGTCGCTTAAATTGCTCAGTGCGCTGACTGGCGAATATAAGAATCAACACTTTTATTTATTCTGTGATAGGGCAGAATGTGAGTTTATCAGAGATGGTGAAAGTAGACTCAGTGTCAAATACTTTAGTCCTATCCAGTTTTGTAAAAATCAAGTGGGCTGCCACTAAAATAGTCTCTCTATCTTTCTTTCTCTCCCTCTCTCATCATTGGCCTGGTATACAGTTGTAAACAGTGATATGAAAGGACAAACACCATAATTGTTCCTAACACTCTCTAGCAGACATGCAGGCACACTTGCAAATGCATGTCTCTTTGTGATCAAAAAGTACATTTAATGGCCATCACCTTCACACAGCTCTTATTCATGCATCTGGTATACACTCTTACTACATTTTGATACAACACAGCCCAACAGTGTGAGCAAGCAGTTTAAGAAGGTTATGTTTGGTAAATTATTCATATATTTTACTCGTTACTGTATTTGCACGATATGTGATTGAAAATAACAAATCAATCAATTAATGCTTTCTCATATTGCAATTTACTGTTATTAAACATTAAAGAGCTCTCATTACACACACACACACACACACAGACAGACATGCTCTCCCAAAAACCCTTGAGAATAGTTTAGAATGCAAAGTAACATCCTGTCAATATGCTTTTATGTGTTGTTCAATTTCATTGGATATAATTTACTACATTATTAGAAACATGAAAAATTAATGATCACTTGGCCAGCCCAGGGGCTTCCACTTTGTCACTATTCAAGTGAAAATTACTTTTCTATTGCATTCATATATCTTTCTAAAGATTGAGTACATTTCAATAATACTGTTACGGATGTTTTACTCACTAACTACTCCAGAGAATGTCACTAGTACTATTGGATTCCAGAAATTGCACTCAACAGTGTGGCTGGTGCTGCATCTATTTGTATTTCCATGTCACAAAAATAAGATGCAGAAGAAGAAGAACATGTGACTAACTGATCGATGTTCAGAAAGTGCCAGATGTTGAACCCAGGGCAAAAATGAAACACACTTCCATGTCCTGAATAATTTCTCGTCCACAAAATTAATTTTGTATGGCAGACTTGAGGTTTTGACCTTGCTCAACCTCCATGATTATTTAATTGCGCGCAGGGCTTTTTGTGCGACTGAATGCATGTATACTGTAGCTTTGGGTCGAGGCAAAGGTAAAGAGAGAGAACAGGCAGAGATGAACTGATCGATGATACACACTGTACCCATATAAACTAAGTATAAGCGGTGTGAATGCCGCAACATAAATGCATAAAGATTCTACTATCTACTGGTACCTGTTTGGAATTTTTTTACACATATTTGACAAGAGAAAGCCACAGGGTTGTAGCGATATGTTTTCGTCAAATGCCTGATGAACATGTGCTGGGTTTCACCACAAATGGATATTTTAGCTACAATATGTCTCGACCAACACCAGCCCCTAAGCCTTTGAGGTAAATTCCAAATATTCAACTCAAATTGTCATTCCTATGGCTCCAAATGTTAGCCCTGTCTTGCTTCAAACTTTAAAGTCTGGTGTGGGTCAATTGTAGCACAAAATAACAACTGAAAACTTACGGTTGACTCTAGGTCCACCTCAGCTCTCTTAAAATTCTCCCTAGTTACTTTATGGCATCATTCTATCATAATACATCAGACAGAGACGTTTTTTGCATTCAACTTAGCCCTATCTGGCTGTAAGCATCAATGGTGACAATGATGGATGGTGTTCGTTTCGGGATCTCACTTCCAGGTTTACAAAGATAGTATCATCTGTGTTTGTTTACCTGGAAAAAGACTTCATATTCCCCCCAAGTCTTCGTCACACCTAATATGTTTTACCAAGTTCATCCGAAGTACTCAAGGTCATTTCTGGGCTGTATTGGGAAATTTTGTATTTTCAGTGTTGGTTTGAAGGTTTGTTTAAAATTTGAGCCAATCCAGCAGTAACATTTAACACATCTGTAAAGTGGTTAGAGTGACACTTACCTTATCTTCAGAGCCTGAATAATATTTAAAATCAAATAGCAGCCCACCTATTACATACATATTATGTAAATAAATCAGCATTACATTTCTTAATTTTCTATTCTTCCTACTGCTATCATGATGGACCGTGATGAAGATGCACTGTGGAAAACAGGAAGGGGGCTAAATGATGAAACAAGACCGAAAAGATATTAACAGAACATTAAGATGAATGATGTGAATCTGTAAAATTTTGAGATTTTGTCAAAAAATATGTACAAATACACAAACATGAGTATCTATCAGGAATCACAAGACAACACGCAGTCTTAGAGGTGGCAACATTTGAATTTGGTTGTTAAAATATTAAGTATTTAGTGTAATATTTAAGTATTTAATGTAGTTTTACAGTATACAGTCAAAGAATCAGACAAGAAAAAAAGTCATACTAACTTTACTAATACAAATTAGTGTATTAGTGCAGTCATGCCACTGCTGCCAATGGATTTAATTTGTAATTGAGTTCAATATCTCATTGGGCAGGTTGATAGGTCAGGATCTTCTTTACTGTTTTTTTTCCATCCAGCTGGGTTTTTTTTAGCCTACATCTCTTTTGTAACCTTCTTAATCCTCCCTAATTTGGGTTTTGAATGTTTACCAACCAAACCAGAAAATGTCACCTGAAAAGTAACTTTTTCTGGAAATCAGAATGTAATTGGATAAAGCCATGTATTTCAAGAGGATTACAGAACAATTACAGTGGGAATGAAAAAGATCAGTGCTACAGTTTCCTTTAAAGGTGTACTAGATTGCACAGTAATGTTAATCACATGCTTATATGCCTACCTGCATGCAAATAGGCAGAATACACACACATAAACACTCACTTAGACAGCAAATTATCTTTGGTGAAATGCCTTTTACGCATTTATGAACACACAATGATAGTTTTGTAGGTCAGTGATGGGCCTGCAGCACTTTGCAGGGAATGATGTCATCTCAACCTGTTAAGATATTGTCTCCTGGCATGCCTCATAAACTATTAACTGACCTTTACGAATCATGTCGGGTAACAACTGAACAGACAGGATGATTTGACATAGAGCTGATATAATTTGCCATTTTAGGATGGTTTACACAAAGAAAATAACCAAACAACACAACTTTAACAAAAATTAGTGCTCCAGTCTAGTTCCTTACAGTTGTTGCCTGTACCTCTACTCACAGTCTGTGAGTAATAAAGTAATAAACGCTTATCACTAAGACAGCTGGCATTAATTACACATTTTTCAGAGGGTAATGCAGAGAGTATCTCTCTGTGTCACTGTTTGATTAAATTAGATTTAATGATCTACACAATGCAAGAACACAAATTCACTAATAAGGTATATATATATATATGTATATATAAATTATTAATCCAAATTCAATCTATAAGTGAATTTGTATATATATATAATAACTTAAGCCAGGAATCACCAATGTAGGCTCATAAAAATATGGTACAAATGAACTACATTTGTCTTTTGAAGTGTGACTGAAAGCCTTTTATGATATGTCCAAAAAACACAGCCCTCCTCGGTGTAATGTTAATTACAATTTCATTTTACTGGTTAAGGGACATGTGACATGTCATTAGTTTCAATCATCATTTAAAGCTTTCCAAAGCACGCCTGTGACTGTGAGACCTGTGTGCTATCATGTTGGTGTGATAACAGAACTTGGCCACCATTACAAAATGTTAGGCATAAAGACATATTTTCAGTGATCGATCTATAATTGGATTTGAGAAATAATAATTAGAGATAATACAGTATGGAGAAATTAAAATAGATTTAGAGCACATCAAATATTAATAGAATGGCACAGATGGAATGAGACCAAATTATCCGTCAATTTATTGTGAAGAGAAGTGGTCCTGATTGTCCCTACAAGATGGAAAAGTTGAAATGTAATGTATGGAAATCAGCTTCTGTTCCATCTGTGGTGAATTGCACTTCCATCTTTTACCTATTTCATGGTTTTAATAGTATTCATAAATGAAGTTTATTATCATCTGTCCTTTGGTTGATGAGAAACTATTACTTTAGTGCTGAGTGGGAGATGTGTCGGCTTAAACTGAAACAGACTGATCTGGAGGCAAACTGACCTGATTCACCCTTTGGAGGCGGCCGCAACTGCTGACCCCAAGTCCAAGAGAACTCTGGGAGTTATGAAGGGAGTGATATTTGACCCTTTTATTGATCCCATCCCATGTCATTTGAAACCGAGAATTGATTTCTCTCAAATTACATTTTCCGCTGCAAATATGATGGACAACGATAAAAATGCACTGTGAAAAATAGGAAGGGGGCTAAATGATAAATAACACGGAAAAGGTATTTACAGAACATTAAGATGTATGGATGTGAATCTGTAGAAAACTGGGTCTGTCTGCATCCATCATATAAACCACACCTATTTACACCTTAATTAGATTTTCTGCCATTTTGAATTTCTCCTCCATAGGTTTTTCACATCTGATACAATTTTTGCCGAGTTATCACAAAACATCATTGATACATGATAAATGATTTATGGTCCAAAGTTAAGAGGGTATTTCTAATTGAACAAAAAAGTGGTTTACCTCTTGAATGACTTATTGCCTGTTGGAACTGATGGTGACACTATAACAACAACAGCAACATTGTGTTTCCTGCAAAATCCGCCACAGTAAATGTGTGTGTGAACATTTACATTTGGTCATTCAACAGACGCTTTTGTTCAAAGTGATGCGAATAATCTCAGTGCATTTCTACTTTTGGATTTGTGATTTTTTTATTAATTCACATCATTTCTTTAGTCTAACAAACTGGCATGACCATTATCATGACATCAACATTTGTAACATGATCCGTTGCACCGAATTAAATCAACCTGTTCATACATACAACCTGTTTTCAGCTTTTCATCACAGGCTCAAACCCCAAACAGACACAGACTATATGTTTGTGCTCACACAGGCCTCCAATGAGACAGACACTATAAATCATGTGCTGAAATAGAGACAAGAACACCAGTGAACACCCACATGCACGTACACACAGCCACACATGTACAGTGTATCCAATATGCAGACCTCCCCCTATAAATGTCCCTTGAGTCTAATTTTGGTGTGAGGTTTTGTGGACATGTCCAGGAAAACTGTAGGTGGCTGAGATACTTATTCAAGAGAGAAGAGGAGAGGACAATGGA
Source organism: Genypterus blacodes (assembly GCF_046128005.1). Taxonomy (NCBI): domain Eukaryota; kingdom Metazoa; phylum Chordata; class Actinopteri; order Ophidiiformes; family Ophidiidae; genus Genypterus; species Genypterus blacodes. The sequence goes on from NW_027466817.1 coordinate 6,479,079, forward strand.
CAGTGGAGATATATAAATGCAATTTGTAGCTCCTGCAAGGTCAAGGTCAATAATGAATGAACAAAAGAAGAAATTGAATGAAATGTTGAGTCTTGTATAGTGTGTCTGTGTGTCTGTGTGTCTTTGTGTCTGTGTGTCTTTGTGTCTGTGTGTCTGTGTGTCTGTGTGTCTGTGTCTTCCTTTTGATATCATCAATCTGTTTTTATTTCATACTAAAGACAACAACAGACAGTTTCATCATTATCACACAATCAACCAAACAGGAGGAACCAATCAGTCAAATCAGTCGTGGCGACCCTCCAGGAATTTGCAATTGCAAGAAATAATGCAAAATCAGCCACTTTGAAGTCCTGAATGTGGTCACACTTGTCAGGAGTTAAACATAATCAGTTCCTTCATCGATGCACTGAAAATAAAATGCATGAAGTGTTATATAAGTAATGCTCTTAAAGTAAAGCATAGTTATGAAGTTATTACATCATTATCACAACATTGTTTAAAATAGAAGCAGTACACAACTGCCTGATGGAAGATATACTTAATTCAAGAGAAGAATTTATTATTTTTCCTAATTCAATGATATGACAATGATATTAAACATGTGACAATACCAACTTTTTGGAATCCTTGAAAAGTGTAACGTTTAAGTCTTTCCTGTTGCATCTGTAGATCACAAACAGTAAAATGTGACCTATTACCATAACTAATGAAAAACAATGCAATATAAATTTACCTTGTAATTGTGAAATAAAATGTGAAGTAAATGTACCATTAAGCACAATGATAATGTTTATTGTTTGTGTGTGTGTGTGTGTGTGTGTGTGTGTGTATGTGTGTGTGTGTGTGTGTGTGTGTGTGCGTGTGTGATAGAGGGAAAAAGTGATTGCACCAAATACACATTTCATAAAATGTGAAATAAGCTTATTTAAATCACTTTAACAGTGCAAAAATATGGGGCATGCAGAAGACCATTCACTCCAATTAAAGAAACAATATGACCACGACTCAGCCGCTGTTGGTAACCAAAAGCTCCCAGCACTTCTCATATAAGTCTTCGTTGTTATAACAGTGTGGTTTGTTTTTAGGTATTCAGCTGAAAGTGGTTACTTGGGTAACCACAGTAAAAATAGAAATTCAAGCTCAAAGTAAACTGGGGACTTGCCAGCATGAAAACTCGTCATTGTTCAGCAGCTTTAGCATTATTTTGGCAGGTATCTTTATCTAAATGTCTGGGAAGCGAGCATGCAGCCTTTTCTCCTGACTCTGCTTCCCCGCATGCTTGGCTTCACCTTATGATTAGCATAACACCAGTGCCACCTTCTGTCTGCCTCATACACTCCCTTCTCTTGCGCGCTTCCTCCCTGTCCTCCATACGGTCCAACAGAAGCCACTTAATGAAACACAGAGTAAACATACAAGCACACAGACATTACTCACACATACTTTACCTCCCATTTCATCCGTCTCCATGTCCCTGCTTCTTCCTGTCTTTCCTCACAGCTCACCGAGTCCAAACACAAACTCCAAGTGTCTCCATAGAATCCATTTCCCAGATGGGAGTGTAATGAGTTTGAACGTGCCTACAGCAGAAATATGTTCTTTGTTTAATGATCCTTTTAAGAGTAACTGAAACAATATGGTTATATCTCATTCAGGTTAGATTTTATGTGTGTTTCATATAGTTGGCAAAATAATACACATTCATTTTTGCTTGTTTGTTTTTGTTGAGCCTTAAAGGAAAGTAAACTTGCCAAAAAAAAGAGAAGGAATGAGTATTCACAAATTAAACTTAAGTTGAAGTAATGGCATGGAACAGAACGACGAGAATTCATCTGTTATTTATTGAACGTGCAAGAAGAGCGAGTGAGGACATTCTGATTCGACAAGGAAGAGAGAGAAGGGATGTGAATACAATCATGCTGAGGCTTTTGGGTGTCGGATGCAATGACACACACACCGGTGCACGCACATCCACAGATATGATACTCTACTAAAAGATCTTATTAAACCATCAAAAGTCAGATCCTTTTTACAATCATCTCCCACTTAATAGAGTAAATTAATACATCATATTGAGAGCAAGAGAGCGAGAGAGAGAGAGACAGAGAGAGGGTCAGTGAATGTGTTATCCATCTTCAGACAGGTGTGGGTGTTAGTAAAATGGGTGTGGAAGGGGAAGTGGAGGGAGAGAGGACGAGAGAATTGGTTTTTTGGGAGAGATGGCAGCTAAATGAAGCTTTAGAGTGTGGTGCAGATGGAGAATGGCTTCAGACACAAGGTAATTATTTCCTGGCTGGTGGAATGGAAGGAGCAAGGGCCCCTTCATTAACTGACTGTTCATTACTGATGGATAAAGGGAAGGACACACATTTATTCACACACATACCAGCATTGCGCACAGACAAGTACACACAAGTGCAGACAAATTCATTCTCAGCTGTCAAAGTGGTTTGATCAGATTTTCTGAAACATTTAGTTTGAAAGGCTGATTATTGGTCATGGGCATGAAACGATAATGGATGTCTCATTCACATCCTTAATTTGAGTGGACTATGAGACAAAATCACAAGTTGAATGTGACGTGTTAAAATTTGTTGTGAAACGGTTGAAGTTCAGATTGAATCTTAGAATTAATGGATTGTGCCTTGTTTTCTTTGCATTTTAATATAATGCGCTTATCTCATGACAGACTGAGGCCAGACTATTATGCAATTCCCAACCACCCATAGTTGATCAAAGCTGTCAGCATTGAAGAATATCAAGTGCTCTACCCTCCTATTACTTTAACCCTGGCACACAATTACATTTACTTTGGGTTTCAGTACGATAACTCCTACAAACAAGGTGACAGACTAATCCGGGGGATTTAACGTATGAGTCTCACAGATAAGTGAGCACTCAAAGCAGATGGCATTAGGTTCATCAGTTTAAAAAGGATATTTGATGCCTGAAGTTGAAAGGATGCAGACAGAGTTGGGAGGGGTGAAGCAGCCTTGTTTATGCCTCTCATAAAGGGCTTGTCAACTCTGTCAGCCCAGAGGAGAGAAACCAATTTGTAAGCTGACACCTTGTGACGAGAGTGTGTGTGTGCATGTGCATGACAAATGTTCAGACATGCCCACAAGTTGTCACCTGTTAGCATAAATAAAGCCATATTTTATTTTTAGACGCACACACAAAAACATGCAAGATACATATACTATATAGTGTAGAATGATACATACACGCAAAACCAAGATTCACAGTCACTGATACAAAAGCTCACTAACATAAGCAAGTTGTGCATTAGAATGCAGATGAGCGTCTGGATGAAGGCTGCGACAGGCCGCCCATTTAGGAGAGGCATCACTCCCCTTTTTCTCGATGACACCTGGAGACACCACAGTCACTTCTCATCCATCAGACAAAGACAGACAGACCAGATTCCTTTCCAACACGCCTGCCATTTAAGCTCTTTAAGTCTCTGGTGTGCATAAGCATACATGCGTTAGGGTGCATGTTCATGTGTTTTCATTTGTCCTGCCGTTTCATTGCCAAGGCAATTTCGCCCTGTGCTGTCAGTTATGTTGATTATAAATGCCAAAGGTGAAATGTCAGCTCATTACCATAGCTATTGGCAGCAGTAAGATTGCTCTTGGGTTATGTGCTACGGCATGAGACAGTGTAAGAAAGAGCTTAACGATTAATCGGCATGTTCTCATTTTTTCACATTGGTTACATGTCATACCTGACAAGGAAGGTAAAGTATAATGATCCAATACTTCAGTGCAAACAAAATTAATTCTAGTAGCTCTTCGGTCTGATAAGAAGGTTAAGTAGGTAAGTGTGTGAGGAATTGGCAAAAAGTCAAAAATGGCAACAATGAAATCCAAACATGGCTGTGAAATCAAGAAAATCTCAGTCCCAAAAGCACAATGAGCTTTTGGACTCACAAAATAACAAATATCCAGGAGAAAATGCTTGGGAAAAGGCTCTTAATCTTATTGGATGGAAATGGTAACCAGGTGGAGCTGGGAACAAATGGAAGTAGCTGATGATGGCTGAGGTGGAAACAGATCAAAATGAAGACACACCCACACAGACAGAAGAGAGCCTTTCCGGTCTGCATTGGAAATGTTGTATCTATTTCTTGGATAATGACTGTATCTCAATTTGATTGATGTGCTAATTTTAAAAACATGTGATTTCCCAAGTGATTTAAGTGTCTGCTAGGCTATTGCAGCACGTCTCCATAGGGACAGAGGAAACAGAATCCTCGTTGTAACCTCTAGGTTGTAGAAAATTCAATACTACAGAAAAAGCTGGAGACTTTGGAACATTTGGATTTGGAATTTAGCAGCCATACATTTTAATTTTTTTTTTAAAGACAGCAAATACCTGAATTCAAATCCTTAAAGCAGTACTATGGGCCAGTCCCAGAATGAAGTCTGAGTCTAAGAATGTAGAATGTAGAAGGCTTCTTATCTATGAAACAAGGTGGAAATAAGAGGCTCTGCAGTTCTAACTGAGGAGTAATTGATGATAATGGATGATGGGTAATATTACTGGATTTATGTAAAGAATGACTGCAGGGAACCACGTGATCCTGTGAGGACTGACTCACATGATTTATGCTGTGTCCAGTCCACTAATCTAAATTTAGGCTAAAAATATCGAATGAGACAGAGCTAAACCTAGATAAACATAACAAAAGCCTTGGCTGCACTAACCACTTTCCTGCAGTATGTGTTTAATCCCAACAAAATTAGGAGGTTTTGTGCACTCATGGCATGAAGAGAACAGGGTGTTGAGTTAATTCCGGAGAAAAGGAGTGTAGTGTGAGAGGGCTCTATTTCCTCAGGATTTTTTTTTGCTCTGTGTGAGTGAGTAGCTCAGCAATTTGAAAGCACTGCAGCATTGAACCGCTGCTCCTTTAGATTGAGAGAGCCAGTGGAAGAGATATGGGCACCTAACCACCCCCTTCAAAGATATTCTGGGCACGACTAACTGGGAGGAGAACTAAGTGTAGGCCCGGCACAGGCTGGAGGGAGCCGGCCTGAAGCTGGCTCACAATCCCCCCATGAGGAGCTGGAGGAGGCTGCAAGATAAGCAACTTACAGAGATGAGATATATACACTCGGGATTTCATACCAAAATTGTGCTCTTCCGAATTCAGACTTCAGACCTCCTTTAGGACTTACCTTACCTCTCAGGTGAGTTGGGGAATGCGGTAGAGTTTCCCCTAAAGAGGAGTTTCATCTATCCAACTTGGGACTTGCGTTGTTTTTCATTAAGCATGATCCTTTCCAGACGGGAGCTGTTCCGGTATGTGCAAATACTTTGCATTGTCACAGGACAACACACACAATGAAACCTAAAAGCAACACCTCTTGCACACACACAGGTTCAGTTAAAACAAATGAACAATTATTGAAATAAATACATAATGACAAAGTTTGAATTGACATTTATTACTTGAACAGGTGTTCAATTACGGAACCACTAATTCCCACCATGGAGACCAGAAACCATTTACTGGCCTCAACTAGATGTAATTTCCCTTACTGACCAATAGTGCATTCAGAGATTTGAAATGCAATCTTTTATAAAGTTATTCTTCACACAGGCAGACAAGCGGTGCATAAAAAGTAAAGATTTTTTAGCTGGATTCCAAAATGTGATCGGCACAACTGACTGCACACATCCACCAGTGAGACTACCAGCAGATGTTGAAAACATTCACAGAAACAGGAAAAGGCAACATTCCACCAGCATTTGCTGGTGCATGAGACCCTCATTCTCCATTCTTCCCAGCTATGTTGGAACATGGAGACACTGGAGGTAGAGTGGTCAGCTCCCTGCATATATTTAAATGTCAATTTTATTTTTATCACATCATTTGGAAGCTGTAAGACAGGACACATATTGCTAAAAAAAAACACAACTATGCACTTTTTCTGTCATTCAGGTTTTTGGGAAGATTACACAGTAAAAAAATTGACTGGGCGATCCTGGCAACCTCAGAGGTGTGGATAATCTGAATGTGCCGCCCTGCAATGGTGTAAAGCGCCCACACATCTCAACCCTGAATGAGAATGACTCTCAGTAGCTTTTTGACTTTAGCAGTCCCACTTATGCCCTTAAATCGACAATTTTGAAATGTGCCCTAAATGAATAAACCCATAGATAACATACAGTTTGTACTTCATATAAAGTACACACACTGTATAGCCTTTCTATTTACACAAATCTGAACGATATGTAGTCATGGCAGTGGTTCAATATCACTAAACCTGTTTGTATGACAGTTTGTAGCCAAGTCTCAAACTAATATGGTGAAGAAAACTGGGGGGGAAGGACATCCACAGTCGTATAAAGGGCATGCTTTAATCAAACCTCTCTGTAAACACTGTCTCTGTGGATTAAATACACGCTCTCAAAGATGGATACACACACGCACACGCACACTTGGAGTGACGATGAAGACATGGGTATATTGAGAAAGCATCAGAAAATTGCATCATCCACGCAGATTATCACTCCTGCTGCTCCAGGGGCAAAGGGATTCATCAGAATGCGTGTCTGTGTTAGTGTGTGTACAGTGAGGTGTGTGCAGGTGCTATATGGAAGTCTGGTTTTGGTTGTCGGTGTCAGAAGGTAAAAAGTAAACACAATCTAATGTTCTAGGATTAAAGCTGGCACAGGCATTGAAGATAAACAAACAAACAAAGTTTGCAAAAAGTCAAGCTAAACTTTTTTGTTTAGCATGATGTCAAGTTCATTTTTCAAACTTTTCCACGGCAAACTTGTGAATTATTGCTAGTTGGAGGAAATTCAAAGTTAAAACAAAGCAGCAATAGAACTTTTGTTTCGAGTCTAAAACATTGAGGCGTGTTTTTTCTTTTTTTTTAAAACAAGATGAAACATTCAGAATTTCATCAACATCCTACACCACACAAAAATAAGTTCTTACCTTATAGATGCTCGGAGCAATAGATGCAAAAGTGACAGGAAGCTTACAGGAACTAGGTGTCTGCTCCCATAGGGGTACTTAGACACGACAGTGATGAGCCAAACGAAGATAGAGGAGACGCTGCAAATTGAACAACAACAAAGTTTCAGAAGGAGCTGTTATCTCAGGATGAAAAATCATTATAATGCTAAAATGACAACTACAGCTTTCATGTAAGGCGTTTGATCCCTACTTTATGACACATTTATTTATTAACAGCTCATTTAGCTACTATGCTTCCTACTCATATACAGTTTCTTAATGTGTTAGAGCATACAATGGACACCCTGTCTTAAAATACAGTCTACATGGTAATGGGTAATGAGCAGGAAATGCACTGCATGTGTATTCATTTAATACTAATAATGGATGACAACAATTAAACATCCTTGACTGAAACAGAGAAAGATCAATGATAAATGCATGTGAATGATGAGGAGAACAATGGCACAGAACCTAATTAATATGATGAATGATAGGGTGGATGATTATGACAAATGACACTAGATCTACTGGAAGAATCAGGTGAGGAGGAACAGAGAAAAACAGAATATAAAAGCCTAGGTGTTGGCAGCATGGGTGGGTGGAAGGATGAAGGATAATGGAGTCAGAGATGGATACAGTGAGATAGAGTGATAGAGTTAGGTTAAAGTGAAAACTGTATGGAGATAAAGATGGGGCTTATATCACTTGCTGCACAAAAGGTAGGCTGTGTATTGGAATCGTCCCATGTCTGTTATTTTCCTCCAAAAGGCATTCAGGTTAGATAAACTGGAAACTCCAAATGATCTGTAGGTGTATAAGTGTCTGAGGGTGTACGTAGCCTCTTCCCAGTGCTAATAGAAAGGCTGCAGTACAACACACACAAGCCTGCACCGGATAATTGAATTCAGAGAAAGGCCGGATTTTTTTTACACAACACAAACTGAAGACAGTTGCAGTGGATGTTCTCTTGGCAACAATCTGTAACTAAAAAAAACACAGACGATGTTTTGTGATGTATGTAACGGACAGAGCAAGTGTCTCTAGCAGAGAAATGGGGACTAATCATCACACCTGATGATTAGTCTTGAAGCCATTTTGCAAGTCACCGAGCAAAGCTTCTTCAGCATAGATCAGCCCCCTCTCAGGATGCTTCATCATATGGGGTAAATGCATCACACCTGCATGCTTATTCACACAACCAATGAGAGAATTAGATGTATGTGACCTGAGCAGCATACAGTCTGCTACATCCAAAGGTTACAACAGGGATGGTGGTCTTGGATTAGCCCCGGCACCCTGCTCCTTGACCCGGGAAAGCAGAACCTGCATTGAAAAGCACAACACAAAATAAAGTTGCAATAAGAGCCGGTAGCTCTTGATGTCTCCCTACTCAAAATCAGTGTCCACACACACACACACACGCGTGCACACACACACACACACACACACACACACACACACACACACACACATTTGTCTTGCAACTTGCTCCATCATGGCAGGAATTGTCCAGTGTCTCACTTAAGGACACTTCAGAGTTAAAAAGGAATTCGACCCTAAATGATTTCTCTAACCACTTGGCTGATCTGCCACTTCAATAGTGATGAAACATTTTTTGGTTGCGCTGCTTTGAGTGTAATGTAAACAAGAGCCGGAGCTACAACTTGTCTCGCCAGTCTTTCTCGCATCACAGGATCTGTTTCACTCCCCCATGTATGTTTTCAGAGGTAGTCATCTTTCCTTGCCTTCTCCACTGTCTTTCCTGTCTAACTCATTTCGTGATGAGCACCAGAGCCCTTTAGAATGACAATTCTTCATATTACTGCGCTATGCACAAAGGCGCCTGCATCTGTGAGTACTCCAAGCTACGAAGCAATCAATCAGAATAAAAGCAGACTCCGTGACTGCTACCCTCAACAACTTTTCATCTTTATTTTATCAATACTCACAACAGAAATATTACATCCCCGATGTCTCGTTGAGTGAATAGAATTTGTTTGTGTCGAGTGAGTGCATGGCTTAGTGATCTGTCCATTCAGTTGGGCTGGGAATGCGAACACATCACAGCACAACAGGGTGGATTTGTGCTTTTCCCCCCTCACTTACTTCTGGTCTTTGTTTAGGTTCACACAAGGCAGTAGGAAGAAACATTTCAATGGGTTTCTTGGAACAGTGATGTGGGAGATAGTTTGGGATTTGGGTGTCCTGGGAAGTGTTTTGTAACAAATTGAGAGAATGTTTTGACATAAAATGGAATGTTAATGGATCAGATGGCTTTGGTTTATCCTGATTTGACTTTGAATAAAATAAAGACATGAGCCCATCCTCCCACTTCTCTCTTGTGTCTCTCCTTTCTGCTACTTTCTACTTTATTTAGCTGCTGCACCTCGCTCTTTCTGTCTCTGTTCTCCAAATTCTTCCCCTGCAGATAGTGTTCATTAGTATGATGAATCTCTTGGGCCTTTCTAAATATTCCACTCAGTTTCTAATGAGACACACACAAAATCTTGAGGCAGCGGTGTAACGATCAAACTAAGTTTTAGAACAAGTCTATAGAAATACTTAAACAGTTAACACAAGACAGGGCCCCACCAATCCTATACACGTATACATAAGCAAAAATCATTTAACCACAGTATGGAAGAAGAAATGTGTCATGAGGTTGTATATAACCAACAGCATCCACCTCAGGACACATGTTGAGGTAAGTTATTAAAAATGAAGGCTAAATGCAACGATGTATTGTCCCCTATCACACCGAGAGTGCTGAAAGCTGGGATGCTTTTCACACAAACTACTGTAACATCTCCCCTGTGTGTCCCTCTAACAGATTATTTAATGTCAGGCCATGTGCTTCCACACAAAATCTCCCGCAGCACCAACATTGCTAGAATCCAAGGCTAGAGAGTCATGTAGGTTTTGTCATCCTGTCATCTTATTCCCCTCCGTGATGTACAATACCTGGAATACATTACATTAAAGTGAGATACAACTCAAAACAAAGTATGGGCAGGATGCTTGGAAAGCATGATAGATATTTTATTGAAACATTTGGTTTCCTGCTCCACAAAAAGACAGGACGAGAGATTCTTGACAGCTACATTACATAACTGATGTAACACAAACCAAATCCATGTGTATATAACACGTCTAACTGTTGCCGGTTGAGAAAGTAAAGCATTGAGCCAGCTACAATCGCAGGATTTTCGCTCAGGAGTTGGTGCAAATCAAACCAGAATACAGAATTTGACGATGTCAGTGTCACTTTATGTCCTTTGGGTGCATAAGGAGGCATTTGCTGGATAATGTTTGAGCCATAGTAACTTGAGCTTTGATTGGAATCTTTCAGACCTCAAGTAGACAAAAATGGATGCAGCTAAAAACATTCACTGTCAAAGTTCATGGCGCTGTTGATCTGGCTGGCATGCTTTTGTCTATTACACAATTTTTCATTGTCATTAACTGGACTATGGACTGGACTAAAATATAGTGAAATAACTCCATGTATGAATCACATTTTACAAAAAAAAAAAATTCTCGTCAAAGGTACTTGTGGTGCAGAGTGCTGCAGGACCCCTGGCTGACCATGGATTCTGAAAATACTAGAGGTAACCATACATAATTCTTGTTGGTCTGCTGGATTTCCTCTTCAGTGCCTCCTAGAGTCTTCTTCAGGGTCACCTTGTAATAAATAACTGAAGCAGAATATCTGTTTTGGTCTCTACTCCCTGTCCACCCCCGTCTTGCCATCCATGCCACCAATACCAGGACTGCACAAGGGGGTGACCCTTACTTGCCACACACATCCATACAAATCTTTTACGGACTCTCGATGTCGCACGCACACACACTCCCTGTGCAATTTCTCCTGACTTACCCAGTGATGTCAAGGGACAGATTAGCTGTGACACAGCACTGCCCTGTCACCTCTGACCTTCCAGAAAGTTCTAAGAGAGCAGACCCTTGACTCGCCTGAAATCTGAAATCCAATTACCCAACCAAGCATAGAGGCAAGAGAGGGATGGAAAGAAGCAACAGAGGGTGGGTGGAGAGCTAAAAAAGGAAATTAAACAGATTTTACCATACTGTGGTTCTTCCTCAAGCTTGCCCTTTCTTCTACTCCATGATCCTGCCTATGACTTACATTTGCTATCAAGTTTGTGATTACACCCATTTTTATTAGATCGTACATTTTGATGATTCCAAGAAGTTAAGGTCAAGGCATGGAGGAGAAGGTGTGACAGAATGGCAGAGTTCAGCAAGTGTAAGAGAGCATTTTAATCATCATTCATTTGGTAGAAGACAACACAACTTTCAAGGTTAACTTGGTTTGCATCATCAACATTCAATTAACTAAGAAAGGGAACATTGTGTTTTCAAGTTTGTATAAATTCCAAAGTCTTCATAATGTACATGCAACCTCTAAATTAAGCCTTTTGAAGGTTATGAAACTTTTATGTATCTTATCTCTCATGTTTATCAATTACCAAATCAGAGTTTAGCTAGCTTTTATCAAAGGTGTGCAGAGAGACTTAAATATAAGCCCCAGTGCCATGGCTGACATATTCCTCCCAAAGGCTTGAGAAAAACCTGATACCCAGCATTATCAGCAGTTAGATCTGTTATCCTGGGATACAATTTACAGCTCCAATCCCGGTATTGCTGATGAAGGATCTACTGCTTCTACTTATAATTGATATGCATCAGCGTGGAAAGTTAAGAGCTCTTGATATTTTGATAGGCAGCAAATGAATAGGCCATGGGGTTTGCTTCCCTGATGTGCTTGCTTGTGTTTCTGTGCGTATGTCCTGTACCATAGGTTAAAACACAAAGATGAGAAGAAAAGAAGGAGAGGGCAAGAAGAGCCAAGTTTATCCCCATTTTCATTGTCACTTCCAGACAGTAAGCTACAGTTAAATGGTAAATGGTATCATTCCACTGAAGATCTCCATCTGCCTTTGATTGTCTGTCTTGTGCGCCTCGAGTGCCTGTCTGATAGCATGCAATTCGGCTATCATGAGGGGTTAGGGTGTGTGTCGAAAATGTGTATGTTTTCAAAAAGATACAGAATATTCACTGTTCCAGCCACTTCATGCAGAATTTGGCCAGGTATGTTGAGGGGTTTCCCTTTATGCTACACAATGAAGACCTTTGAGAAGAGACTCAAATGTGAAAGTGTGTGCCGTTATCCCCACCCATATGATTCATTACTTCTTTACCACAATGAATTGTGGGCATTCCAACAAGTGTAAACGTGAACTTTCTGCATGTCACACAACCTAAAACTTTCAAAATCCTGTATGCGACTGATGGAATAGATGAAACTGTGTTGCAGAAACAAGTTGGGTTACTTTTAGGTGTGTGTTAAAAACTCCACAAAGGTCTATCATTATTCACAGCCAAACACTTGATTCTCAAGTGATACTTTAATCTGAACTGAAGCTTTGTCTGAAAATGTGCCTTGTAAACTAATCCGTCGCTATGCTACATGGCTGTTGTCCGTGTTTGTGGGCAAGTGTGTGCACATACACACAAGGAGATACAGGTCAGGAAATCTAGATAGGTTTTCTATTCTGAGGCCATAATCAGACTTTAATTCCAATCACTTGCATGACTAGCCATATCGACGTGAGTCTTCTCAGAACTCACGCACATAAACAGATTCTGTGTATCAAACACACATACACACACACACACACACATTCCAAAGATCAATTACGGTGTTTTTTCAGGGTCTATATGTTTTTATTCCCTATTAGTTCACTGATCCCTTTCTATGACTCTATTGTTAGTAGTTTATCCTGTTCTTTGTGTCCTCTGCTTTGATCCAATCAATGTGAATATTGAGGCTTAAATATGTCCTAACCACTTTTGAAGATTGGCAGAGTTAGGCAAACAGATTAAGTGGAAATTAGATTAGAGGATTTAAGGACGATGGCAGTTTTTAAGTAACAAACGTTGAGACGACCGTACCATTTCCTTAGAATATGAATAAAACTCATCCCACACCCCATAAGCCTGAATAAAGCTATGTCTTCAAGGTAATTAATTAGGCTTTTCTCAGACACAATGACAAGTAAGAGACAAGATGATAAGAGAATAAAGTGTAGACTTGATGAGTGGATCGAAATCAACGACGACGAAAATACCATAAAGAGGATTAAATGTACACAATGGTCAGTTTGGCATTCAGTTTGGCTTTGCTGGACTCTCTTGTAGAAAACCACCTAAAACGGTTTCATCCTCGCCATATGTTCTAAATAATATGTCAATGCACACTCTCTCAAACAGCTGGCACGCAGAGGAGTATTTCAAATTAGATGCAACCGCTATCATAAACTAAACGAGGTGGTAAAGGGGAAACAAAGCCACTCCCATTAGCACATGGCTATAATTACAAGCTTGGGAGAGACACAGGGGGAGAGACCATTCCCTCCATTTGTGCACAGAGGTTGAGTGATGAGATTGAGATGTGAGGGACGAGATTGCTTGTGACACCTCCTTGAGACAACACCTGCTACCTCGCTAACACGTTTAGCATAAAGTAATCAAACTTTTCTCATTATTTCAGCAATGCAAGCCAATTAGACGTGATACATCAACAACTCTGCAATTATCTACAATTACATCTCATTAAGCTCTGATTTACTTATGTTTTAATTAGCCGGCACCACACTTTGCGTTTCAGACGATGTCCTGGCGGTGGTGGAGTTGGTGGCTGTTGTCGCTGCTGACGCGGCTGATGTGTTTTGTTGGATTGTCATGCTTGGCTGAGCACAGTGTACTCTAGAGGCCATCAATCTAGTCTCCATTGCCTTAGTGTTGACTCTTGTACCTCCAATACACTCACTTACACACTTGCTTGACATTTTGAATGGCTGCGCAAGCCTCTTATCTGTTAGTCAGCTCTGGTTGTCTTTTATTGATGGTATTTAATCTCAACTGGTATTTCTACAACAGGTAAACACCTGTAGATGATTTAATGCACACTGGTTCACTTCAGGAAATCCATTTTTGCCAAAGTGAAATCAACCATATACACATTAGGAATAGTGTAGCCCCATATAAGTGGTCAATGTCTCTTGAAAGCAAACCCTTTATGGGTTAGCTTTCCCCTTTTCAGGGCCTTTAGCATTTCTGCAGGAATGTAGTGTGAAGTGGTGTAAAGGAGAGGGCGGTGCTGTAATTATTGGAGGGAGGAGGAGGCAAGAGAAGAGAATGGGCCTGACGTTACAGAGTACCCATTCACCGTTCCCCCATAGTAGTCCATGAACAAGTAATTTAGTTATTTCGCCTTAAGCTCCTTCCAGTTCGCCCCCTGCAACATTTTAACCATTTTTAGTATCAATTGTCTCTCGCCTTCATGACAGAAACAAACCAAACCAATTTTCTCCCTCTTGTCTTTGAAGAGGCAATCAGCAAAGTGTCCTTGGTTTGATTAGATTCTAAGCTGCTGTCTTCTTTCTCTCCTTTTACACACACTCTGGGTTTTTTCTTACAGAAAGGAAGGAGCAATAAGGCTTTCCTTACACTCTGTGGAGATTACATGAAGATGAGAATACTCCACAAATACTTGACCCAAATAGGCTATACATCTTTCATCACACGTTCCTCTCCACTTTACCTTTGCTTCCCCCCTTTCTGCGCTGTGTCTCTTGCAGGCATCACATCAGCATTAGAGAAGCCGGCTCTTCTTATGGGGCAATTAGCGAGGCGCTGCTGTACTCCCCAAAAGCTGCACGCTGGTGCTGCACTGTGCATGACTCCCATGTGACCACAGAGATTTACTTTGCATAAATCTTAACCCTCCTTTCTACCAGGATGGATTTAGATTTTTTTTTCATCACCTCTCTCTCTTCACTGGGTCTCACTCTCTTCGTAGCTCTCATTGAATCACCTTGACTTAAAGCAAATTATAAATTCAGTTTGTTCCATTAACAGCCTTTCTGTGTTTCCGGAGCAGTCCAACCACTTATTCATCTGAGTCATTGTGGAGCCATATTTACATCCAAATTACAATCTTACTCTTGACTTTAGGTCTGTATTTCATGCCTGTCTGACTACCGTTATACATTTATTGTAAACCATTTCTATGATGTAGTTTTTCTTGAATCTAGATGATGATGTGATGGTACTGTGGATACATATTTGATATAGTGCCAATGACATCCATCTTGAAATATGCTCCTGGTCATTTCGTCAATCATATGTGGACCAATATATTGTGTCCACAAACGAGCTGAAGCTGCACTACATGATATGATCTCTTGTTGGCTGGACTGCTGTAACTCTTCAGAGTCAGTCAGTCAGTCCTTGTCTCGCCTGTAGCTCCTCCAAAATGCAGCAGCAGATCTCCTGACTGGCTCCACGATGAGAAACCTTATCTCCCCTTGTGCTGTTTGTTTTTAACTCACTGCTTGGTTAGGCACCACTTTATATTCCCCGGACCTCCTCAGCCCCTGTTCCACCTCCAGACTCCTTAAATGTTCTGACCAATTACGTCTCTTCATTGTACACTCCCGGTTAAAATCTGAGGGTGATGGAGCATATTCTGCTGCTGCTCCCAGGCTGCACAACAGCTTCCCTTGCACCACTTTCTCTCCCCCTTTACAGAGACACTTGTAAGGACAGGTTATTCAGAATACAGTGTGTACAAAGCTATTCAAAGTTATAAATTGAAAACGTAAACATCCATTCAAAACATTACACCCTTTTTGCCACAATCTCAATGGGTGTGATGTACAGACACTTCAGCTACTATCTTCAGGATGCTGAACACAGTCTCATTGCCAGTGCCACTTTTAACATTAAAACACACCAGTCAAAAGACTTACCCACTTTCACATTCTCACACACACATTATCAAACACAATACACATCAGAGTACACTCATGTTGCCCACTCGTCTCCTGTCAATATAACTTTTTATTTGCAGTATAAGCTCTGAGTGCTTTACAATGTGTACAAGAGTGTGTGATCAACTCACTTTGTATTTTGTTCAAAATTTTTATTTTGGGTCACATTCAGTGTTTGTGTGTCTGTGCTATCTCTTTACCTCTCAAGGTTAATATCATTATGTGTCGTGGGATCAGAGCAGAACGCAGGGAATGATTAAGCACAATTATAAGCTATTAGACATAACAGCTAAAATAGAGAGAGAGAGAGAGAGAGACATGAACTGCTTAATTACTGCATCCTCATTATTGTCCTCCTTTAATCTGACTCACCTTGTGCCTTTGTTTTTCCTCTTATTTTCCCTCTTTCGTTTTTGTTTTCCTCATCTCACCCTTCACACTTAATTTCCGATGTAGACAGACTGGTAAAATGAGCGAGAGATAAAGGAATGAAGCGAGTATAACATACAAACATACTGTTGAAAGGAAGATGCAGCACAATTTCAAAGTCAGACGTCCACAAAAAGAAAACAAATGCCCCTGCAACAGGCAGTGGGATGGAAAGAGACATCAAACTAGAGGCTGGTGAGAGCTGAATGTTTTTAATTAATTGGCAGCAGTGGCAGATATTTTAGAATTACAAAAACAGGATTATCCTGAAATTATTCTCAAGGAGGCGTGAAAAATGTCAAACATCTCATTTGTCTGCTCAGCGGGGGAGTGGCGAAAGGCAAAATGGAAAAATTACTTCTTATTAAGCTTTAATATAGCAGAAGAGGATTGAGGACGGCAGTGAGTGACCCCAGACACTCCTGCTTTAAATAATTAGTCAAACACTCCACTCACACCAGAGACGTGCTCAAATATCCACTCTATGTGTCTATTGGAATTTAGCTTGAGCTTGTCTGCATGTGGTTAGGTAAGATGCAGTAAAAGTGCATTAAATAATAGAACATTTAGTGAAGTACTGCATTTAAAAATGTAGATCTGTATTACAATTAAACATACTCGACCTTCTGAATAATTTGGTTATGTCTTTCCGTATTTCTTTCCCTACCTTCCTTCTTCTTTTGTTCCCTGTTTTCCATTTCTCCTTCCATTTTCTCTCTGCAGTCCATCCCTTTCCATGTTCCTTACAGTCTTTATTCTACTTTGAATTCATTACATTGCCTAAAAAAGACAGGATGAGGATTTCTGCTAAATTCTGCTCGTTGATGTAAAAGAACGTGAACGCCTCTTTGTCCAGATGTAACCATGTTTTTCTGAAGCACATCTGTCCGCTTTGTTTTTATTTTGCGTATGTGGGTGTGTGTAACCAACATTAATCTTAAACTGCCTGGAAAATATAGTGAATTCATTAGGCATAGAAGCAAACATTCTACCAAAAAAGTTGTGCAATCAGTTGTAAGGATGAATAAAGGGAAACAAACAGGCCTGATGAGCAAAATACTGCCAAGCATCTGCTGCAGGGAGAGAGAGGATGAAGATGATGGACTCTACAGGAAAATGTTCCATTTGAAATTCTGCATAGTGGATGCATCTGATTTTTTTTCACTAAGTAGAAGACTTAGACATCTTCATGTTCTACAAAGAAGCCTTTTCTTTGACGTCTTTGCCTCCACAAGAATTAGTATTTAATCTTCCTCACACAGGTCAAAAGTCCATTTCATACCACAGACACGGTTTCATGACCTCAGGGACTTTCCTTCCCTCTGTACTGTGGAGCTAGGAGACATTTTGGTTCGGGGAAGTTTTTTTTTAGCTCCATTAGTGGGTGGAGCTCACAGGATTTGACAAAACTGACTGGCCAGCTTCTCCAAGTGGACAATTTTTACTTATTCATACTTCTTTCTCCACAGACAAAGAGAAAGTTTTTGCTCACTCAATGTCACGACTCAGGAAAATAACAATATTGAAACAACTTCATAATCAAAACAACTGAACTGTGGTTCGACAAAATGAATTATATTCTGGGACAAAGTCCAGTAAACTTCAGTCAGTATGAAAAACTTGGTAATGTCTCAGCCACGCAAGACAATGGCATCATCAGCAGAAGGTGTGTTTTCATGTTTGTTTTTGTGCAATGACTGAGCTGTTACCATGCAGACGTAACTTTCCCTTTCCATCATCTTCATGGTAGTTGGAGTATGTTGTAAATGCGAGTTCTTTCTCTCTATCTGTCTCTCCTTTTCCCCCTCTGCTGTATAAACAATGATCTCCAAAATGTCCTATAACTGTATGCGCACTTTTACACATGTAAAATGTTTGCTTCAATAAAAAAAAAAATAAAAAAAAAAAAGGAAATGCAAGCAAGATGCTTTCTGGAAGAACCCGGTGTTCCTGCGCATAATAGTGATGAAGAAAGTAGTTCCTAAATCATTTCAGAACTTTTGCCCTGAAAATGTTCCAGCAAAGGTCCGAACATGTCAGAAGACTGGTTTCCTGGCTATGAAGGGAGCTCAGAGAGGAGTATTTTGTCTTTAATGGTCAAATATATGGCCCGTGTCAGAGATCTAGAGGAGAAACAGAATCTCTAACGACAGCACAGCATTTAAGGGTGTGGTTAATGATGAATGTCCTGTCAGGGTGAATTAGAGCCGCAGACAGCATCACATACAGTCTGCCTTGAAGAGTGCAAAATGTCAGAGTGAGCCAGAGAGGAGCAAGAGAGAAGAGAAAGAAAGAAAGAAAGAAAGAAAGAAAGAAAGAAAGAAAGAAAGAAAGAAAGAACTAACTAACTAACTAACTAACTAAGGAACTCATTAACTACCTACCTAGCTACCTACCTACCTAACCAACTAACTAACTTACTAACTAACTAGACCGGAGGTTCAAAAACAAAAAGGTGAGAAAACACTTGAGGGGCAACTAGTGGACCCAACTAACAGAACTGTGACAATGTAGCTTCCCTAATTTCACTAATACAGAACACAATTACTCATCAACAACAACCTACTGTATGCAAACCAACTGTAAAAGTCACTGTTTCTTCGTCTCCTTTTTGTCCTCATGTGCATCACATTACCGTGGTCCCGATCAGTATTTCTTTCCCTTCTCCCTTTTTTGTCATTCATCCCCTTCTCTCTGTATAAAAAAAAATCCCCAAAAATGTCCTATAACTTTATGCTCATTGTCGTGTCAAATGCTTTCTTCAATAAAGATATTCAACAGAAGGAGCAATTAGTAAATTAAGTTATTGATCACAAAGATAGAATGTCAAGTCAAATTCAATTGTGTGTGTTGAATTTACATAGAAATGATGATAGAAATGATCAACTGTGAAATTATTAGACATCAATAGTGAATTAAAGATTCATTAAGAATAGATAATATGTCAGTAATTACCTCAACATTGACTACACTACAGAAAGAAGGAGAAGTGATCCTGATGTCTGTGCTCCTCTGACGACATCCTGCAGAGGAAACTAATTTCAGCTGTATTTATCTTGTTCTTTTGGTCACTACCCAGCGCTCATGACCATATGTAAGAGCGGGAACACAGATCGAATGGTAAAGTGAGGGTTTTGCCTTCAGGCTCAGCTCTTTCTTCACTTGACAGTTTGATACAACATCCGCAATACTGCAGGAGCCAACTTGATATATATGAATGTGTGTGTGTGTGTGTGTGTGTGTGTGTGTGTGTGTGTGTGTGTGTGTGTGTGGGGGGGGGGGTGGGTGGGTGTGTGTTGCATGTCTGTGTCATTTTATCCCTTCCTTCTTTGGACTCAGTCATTAGTATACACAGGACATCACCATACGCTGCTGAATATGACTCATCACATCAATTCATTTCACCTGGGCGACTGTGTCAAGCTGCTTATTTCAGTCTGTCACTGCCAATTTTGCAGGTTGAAATGACAACACTTGCTGGTAAAGTACATCAGCTGGAACTCTTTATAGTCCATCAGCTCGGGCAAATGTGAAATATTTTATATTAAAGTTTGTGCCAGCTGCTAACAGCTGATTCTGAATTTGATTTGTGTTTTCTCTGGCTGACAAAACAAGAGCCCTGATCGTATTATAACAGTAGCTCCAATGTAGTTAAGCTGCATTGAAGTCATTTAAACAGAACCGTGGTGATTGTGAGGGAGCACAGTGACAGAGAAATGAAGACCAGAGGGATTGAGAGAGTGGGTGACGAGGATAAAAGGATAGAGAAGCAGAGAGGGATATGAGTTCAGAAGGGAGAGACTGAGAGAGAGAGACACGCGGAGGAAAAAGGAAACACACCAGCAGTGGTTCTAACTTCTTACAGTTGATCCCATTCCACCTTTACTGTCACTCAAAGAAATTGTCATGGCAACAATGGGATGATGTTTTGTCCTGTGTGACCAATTTGTCATCCCACCTGTGACAAGATGTCTGATCCGATCGATAAGCAAACCGCACAGAGTCTGGTTAAATATGAATGGCGAAGGCAAGCATGTGGGCGGTATGTGCGAGCACGCGCGTGCTACACAAACTGTTTACGCTGTGTGTTGCTAGGATTTCTTCACAAAGCATCAGTCATGTAATAATGCTTGTTGTTGAAAAATCACTGAGTTGTACAAGCCATAAACATGTATACCCCACAATTTTACTGTGGTAACAAAACACAAAATGGATGTAATGGCAGATACAAGACGGAGAGAGCCTTTGACTCTCAGCACATAAAACATACCCCCAGTCCCAGTTTCCCTGTCTGTGTGTGTGCGTCAGAGACATAGAGCATTGTGTTTGTATGATGAGAAGAAAAACAGACAGATGACCCTTTGCTATATGAATGTACACAAAGGCCAATTTTGTGTGATTATCTAATAGCATTAGTTAACAACTTGATTTTGGTCACAATAGTAGTCAGACTACAGGAGGCCATTTGCGTAACGGAAGAAATGTCAGTGACAGTCATGAACAGAGGTAGACAAAGAGTACTTTCAAGCTGTACTTGGGTAAACAGTAGAAATACTTGTATCTTGTTTGAAAATGATTGCGTTGCAAGGGAAATTCACCATATACGTGTGTAACATCACATATTGTGTAAGTATTGACATTGATAGTTACTGTAAGCAAAAGTAAATGCTGTACAAAGAGTTTTTATCCCCTCAGTGTGCATCACCGTCTTAACTGACAAAATATGTCGACTTAATCTAAACCACTCAGATTACGATACACACCAAGCAATACAAATAAACCTGAGTTTAAAGGGCAACCCCACAGTCCTTTATGGCTACATAAACACAAACATAATACCAGTAGCTCTGTGAAATGACTACAGCCAAACTGGCTGCCACAGACTGCCATAAACAAAGGAATAAAATAAAAGCCCCAAACTGAAATAGTCTCAAGAGGCTAATACAACACAGCAAATGTAAGAGAGAAAAAAAAAAGCTGAAAAGGCTCACATAAAGGCACCACAGCTGGTTTTGCAGCAAAACCCAACAATCTGGAAGTCAAATTCAATAGAATCTCGGACACAATAATCACTTCAAAGTCCCTGGATGAGCATTTATGTTCCTCTGTTTTGCGTACTACAGTGACTGTAATGCATTAATGTCCACTAACTGGATATTCAATGGATGAAAGTAATGAAGGTCCTACAAAATTGAAGACCAGGTTTGCAATAACACATTTATAAAGTTCTTAAAGGTGCAGTGGTAGGTCATTGGTGAGGAAGGAAACAGGGCCCCTAATGTGACCCATCAGTGACCACCCACTGATCAGGTGTGGCCTAAAGCTGACTGACATCATTTCTCACTTCTCGAGTATTGATCGCTAGTTATTAAAGTAAGTACAACAACCAGCTGTTGATGATTGTTGAATGATTTTAAATGGCTACCACACATCATGTCACTGCAATTATATATAATTCAGTTAATGAATCACAGTCACCTTAGAGACCCACCACACCATATAAGAGAAGTACCACATTGTTAAGATTCGTCTTCAGCATTGACTTGCAAACCTTGTATAGATTAGAGGTTCCCTTGAGGTACACATACACACATTTTACCACTCAAAATATACATAAAAATACAAAAAATATATTAACTTCTTAACAGCTGTCCAAAACTCAACAACCAGATGAGACAACAGACAATCTAGATAAACAGTGATGGCAAGGGGTCAGTAGCCCAAAGGTCCAGCTACACACACACAGATACTACACTTTTCACTCCACATAACAGATCATTTAACGTGTATTTGAGGCCGAAGCTGACAAGGTACACGCATGTACAAGCACAAGCATCCACATACACACACATACACACACACGTATACTTCATACTCCGATCTCATGGAGAGTCCAGAGTAAAAGGTCAGGGCCATTAGAGTTCAACAGACAGCTCTCTTGTTTCTAGCAGGACCATTTTAGCCTCCCGTCACCTAACTCACCTCACAGCCGGAGCTTCTCTGTTGAGCGATTACATTCAGCTGCACAGTCATACATAGCAGTCACAGCAGAGAGGATAAAAATGAAAACAATACATTTATTCATCCTTACGCGTCAGTAATATTCTGCACAATGCTACTTGGGGAATAAATTGTCATGTCGTAACTAAACAATTAGTAATTGCATATGTTCTTCCAGATTGCAAATGTATTCAGATGCTGTATTCATATCTTTCAACTCATGCACCCTTTACTGTATCTTAGTTTGCTCCCTGCTCCCTGTTTCATGTTGCTTGTAGTTTTATATGATTTAGATACAATATTTGTTATCCACCATAAGTTTGCATTTTGGGGGCAGAATTAAAGCTAAGATAAGAGAAATGTATAGAGCTTGTGATAATACAAGCTCCGACTCTCTTTCTCAATCTCTCTATCTCTCTATCTCTCTCTCCCTCTTTTTCAAAAGGCTACAGGTTCTTTCCAAAAGGGTTTAGCTCTTTCATCATTCAGGCAGTGATCTCTCCATCCTTCACTCCATCAGTTAGGACTCTACAGAGAAAAGTAATGGATGGACTAAAGTGAGGTAGTTTTCACCCTCTTCCCTCTCATTTTGGAAGAGAGAGTGGGTCGGTGGATCGTAACAAGCAATGATCCAAGAAGATGCAATACTCTTTATTTCTAACTGGATGCCTTACAGCTTTTGTTCGAAAAGCACCAATGCACTTTCGCAGCTAAGAGGGAATCTTGATAATGGACGAACATCTAACATGCTGGTACTATCCTTCATAATGAGAATATAATCAACCACATTTTTTTCAGAAGAGATGGGTTTGGAGTGCAATGAAAGTTTCATTTACTTTTTCTGAAAAAGGGAGGACAATTACTTTTTGAGTTTGCTGAAACAATACTAGGAACAGAAGCATATAGAACAGTTTGCTCCCTCCCTCATCTCTCCGCATGAAGTACTGTATCATTGAAGAGATTCATTGTGACACCTGGCTGTGATTGCAAAACATAAAATTATATAATATAATTGACTATTGTTTGAGGTTATTGGTTGTAATTTTATTGCGTACATTTACGATTACGTGGAGCACCTCAGTGTTCAGAAGGAATTAATGTCAGACTAGATGCAGTCATCTGTGCATGTTTGACAGGCAATTATCATCACAGAAAGATTTTTGTAATATGTTGTAATTGACTAACAGATAACAGATAAATTGAACTCACTGTTGATTTAGTCAGTTGCACGGACCGCAAAAGGCTATCAGGAGAGAAAAATAATGTCACAGAGATGCAAAGCTCCCCTTCCTTAAGACCTACACACTCACAGACTGACACCATGATAATACTTGCAAAGTGTAATTAGGAAACCAAGTCACACTCACAGGTGAACAGTACCTCCCCCTCTCGACACATCAGTTAAATAACACAGTGTGGAAGTTCTTTACATCCTGACCTGAGCACCATCCCTCCCTCCCTCCCTCCTTCCAAATTTCAAGGTCGATCTGCAGTGTTCTCCTCTCAAACGACGCCGGCTGGAGTGACTTCACAGAATTCTGCCTCCCTTCCATTGTTCTCTATCAAGTAGTTGCCGCAACAAGCTCTCACAAATAAGTCCACGAGCAAACTGGGAATCAGTCAGCAAACATCCAATCAGATGAGATTGCGCATCACTGTTTGATGTCCCAATTGTGGACAGGATTTCAATGTGCAGGTCAGTCAGCCATAGAGAACAGATGGAGCGGGAATACAATGTTTGTATCATATTCAACTTATTTTCAACCAGCATCTACCCTTTTTTACTTACACTTCCTATGATATTACCTTTGGTGAAACAAAAAATATGCATTTTAATGAAGCAATTGTCAGGCAGATAATTTTGTTCATAAAAGCTGACTACCTCCCTCTGTTATTACCATTAAAATGTAGTTAACAAAGGTGTTTATTACTTTCCAGGTATGTTGTGCTCCATTGCCTCACACACATACATAGCCAGGTCTTACAATGTACAAATCAGACCCCACAGACCTCCCATGCTATAGAACAAATGTCTGCATCAAGTGAAACAAATAAAGCCTAAATTATGTCAGAAAATGATTCACTGTGACACCCCAGTTGTTATCTTGTCATATGTTATTACTAAATATGATAAAAAAAATGGACTAAAATTTCTCTGCTTTTGGCTACACCATTATAATGAGTCTGAATATGTGCAAATAATTTGGATTGATCATTGCTTATCTGGTTAAGCAAAACCTGTCTCGTTAAGTAAAAACACTTCAGCATGTCAGTACAGCTAATAAATAAACATATACTCACTGTGTCTCTTCCTCACTCCCTCCCTCCATTCTTATGACCTGAGCAATATGTTGGCATATCACACATGCCAACACATTCCTTAAGCATGTAAACCCTTAATCACATAAACTCGAACATGAAAATGTATCTACAGGCACTATTGGGATTGGGAAAAGCAATCAATGCTCTGCGGTTCCCAAACCCAATAGGCTTTTCCATATTGTTAAAATGCCCTTTCAAGTTGCTGTAAATGTTACTATGTATGACAGTGAGTTTTTTCTGCTCTCTGATCATTTCCTACAGATGTGTGACTTCAGTTTGCAGGTGGAATGGTTCTCTTACATGGATGACTGCATGCTGACTCAGCTTCAGGGGATTCCAGCTAGTTTTTATATGGTTCTTGCAGCATTTTCTGACCCAAAGGTAAACGGTCTTTGAAGCGTATCCCAGCATCCATTGGTGGAGTGGCAGGGCGAAACAAGTTGCACCCCTGTCCTGCAGACACATTCACAGTCATACCTATGGGCAATTTAGAGTTCCACTTCATCAAACATGCATGTCTTTGAAATCAGAAACTAGAGTGCACATTTTCTCATCTGTGCAACAAATAATGATTACATTACATAATTACATTGCATTAACCTCTTGATTAAAACCACACATACGAGACCCCAATTTGGTGCGGGTGCATGTAAGGGAAAATTCATCAACACACAAGACAAGGGGAACATCAAAAACACCAAATGACAAACACAACATATTTTGACACAAATAAAGTAAATTATGAATATTAACCTCGTCAAACTAAATGTGACTGAAACACTTAATTATGCAAATCCTTATTTCGTTAGCCCATTATCTCTGTTGGGTAGTAGCCTGACAACGTCTGGGCACCAAGACTGCACCTTCATTGCGGATTTTTATAATTGCCAATGTGAGTGGGAAAAAAATACTACAATCTAAAAAAGTTACTGGAGTTAATTCAGGCCAAGTTGGGAGCTTTTTATGAAATGTTGGCAGCACAACACAGAGCTTGCACTCTATTTAGGACTGAGCATCCACACACAGAAACCACACAGAGCACCACACACATAGTTAATTTGAGTAGGGACAGAAGATCAAATAGTTCAGAGATCAAAGGCTAGGTGGATAAGGCATGAAATTATTCCTTTGACAAATAATGAGAATTGTGTCTGTGTGTGTACTTGTGTGAGAGAGAGAGAGAGAGAGAGAGAGAGAGAGAGAGAGAGAGAGAGAGAGAGAGAGAGAGAGAGAGAGAGGAGGGAGGGAGGATGAGAGCAATGCCTGGGTGAAATGCATCTGTGGTGACAACATCAGTGGAATTGGAACGTCCCAGGATTATGACCTTTGTCTGTGCAGTCTTATTAAAAATGACTAAATTTGCTGTTGGACCAAAGGAGGCAGAAGGGCAAAAGGCCACATTTCCAACTTTGTCTCCAGCCTCCCTCACCTCTGTGAGCCCCCAAGTGAAACTCCTTCCACCACTCTAACACAATTACTCATCCAGGCGTCCACAGCATGCATCATTCTATCTAAACTGTCTGCTAAAATCGCCCATAAATGTTGCTGACACCCACCAATGTAATCTGTAATTTTCACTCACATACTGCCATACTCACTAGCAATCACCATTACACCCTCTATTGCCTTGGCTCTCCAATTGTTTGGCTGGAAAACCCCCAAAAGTTCTAGGCCAACTACTGTGATCTCCAACACTGCATTGTCCACCAAACAAGCAAATGTGTATGCTTGCTAATCCACGTTGAACACAGACGCACCATTTAAATTGAGAAGACAAAAAGAAAGGAAAACACGCGCCCCAGAGCAATGCACATCCAGGGCTAGAAATGGGAAGGAACGCAGCGTTATGGGAGTGAAAGCTGGTGTGTAAATGACACACACCCACAATGGATTGGGCAGCCTGCTGGATTCTTGGCAGACATGGGAATATAATGATCAACCTCCACTTTGCTCAGAGTGTAGAAAGTGATTCTGATATTTTGATCCAAGTATGTCCAAGGCAGCCTGGGATGACCTGGTATTCCCCCAACAACTGAGAATTCCAGAATGCCTCCAACGTTTACTCTGCAAAGGTGCATCATGCTACATACAATCCGGATTTTGAACTTTGGGGAAATCTTTCTTGAATTGTTACAGGAGAAACAGTGGTGGTTGGCTTTCCCATACATGTCATACGTGTGAGGAACGTCACCTCCATTCTATTACAAATGCGTTCACACCTATGAGCAATGTAAAGTTTTCAGTTCACATACAGGAACCTGCATGTTTTTGGGATGGTGGGAGAAAACTGTGAGGCTGCTGGATCGCCACCTGCACCATCATGGGTTATGTGGGTCACATTTGATCTTTGATTTGAGCATCAATTTACGCCATTGTGTCAGAGTCCTTTCTCCACACACACAAGTGGAAAGCCAACACTGAGTTCAGCATACTTAAACATTTATTCATTATTACTTGTATGCTTTTCAGTCTCTAGTCTGAAAAGAATCAGTTCCCCATAATGTGATTGCTTTTGCGCAGGGAAATCAGCAAAACAAAGACTTTTTTTTATGCCTGAGGTTTTGACAGCGTGATTTCATTGCGATTCTGATGGCTCACGAGGGGAAAATTAATATAATAAATGTAATTGTCATTCATATCCTCTCAAGACTCCATCTCTATTTTTTAAATGACTCTACTGTGCTCAACTTCCCTGCCTTCTATTCAACTAATACCTTCATATTTCCTCTATGTCTGTTTATTTGAATTTGCAAACACATTTCATATGAGCTATTTTGACGAGACTACATGAAACAATTCCTTGTTACACAATAAATAAATGGCCGTTATCTGTTGTTGTATGCATTTGTGCAGGAGCGTAGGATTGCTTTATTAGATCGTGCCTAACACAATTGAATGTCCTTGTTCTTTTCAATGACCCATATCCCACAATCATACAAATAGTTCAATGCACACACGCACACACACACACGCACACACACACACACACACACAAACACACACACACACAAACACACACAAACATCAAGTTTGTGTGTGTTCTGTTCCTTGTTTGAATAGCAGAAGGGAAACATTTCAATCAGTTGCCCAATCTTTGACCTCTGCTATTATTGATTTTTGATCAACCCCAACACACACACAAGTAAAACCCACACATACACACACAGCAAACAACTACAACCCCAAATAGCTACCCCTCCCTACACATACCTCAGGTATATAAGCTGCATACCTGACAGCATCTCTACAGCTGACCTTGAGCAATAACTTGAGCAATCACTAAATAATTACCTCTAATTATAACCAACCTTAATCTTACATCATTACTATTAGCAACATCATTATCACGGTGGTTATCACCATTATTATCCTCACTCTCCTCTTTGCCACCCTGCCGGTACCGTCGCTACCACTGTTGCCAACTCCGTCTCCATAGTAACTGCTAGTTGCCAAGAGGCAGAGTCACGGTAGCATCGCGAGCTAACACCGCTTCTCACCTCAGAGATCCCTCGACCGGCATCCCATATGGGAACGAGAAGGTGTGAGAAATAAAGAGACACAGATGGAACACGTCAAACCTTAATTTAGCACCGTGTTTAATAAATATTTTGAGTAGTGATGCATTTATTTATCATTTTGACATATTACACATTTTTGATTATTTTCAATAACGATTTGACTTTCTGAGGCAGAATGCAAGATTTTGCTTTTGCTTTCATATTTCCTTTATTAAGAACCAATATCCCCGAAAGAAAAAAACATTTACATTTAGGGTTGATGTAATAATGCTGTCTGGATCGTGGTGAGGCTTGGGTAAGTAAACAAACAGTTGAGGTCAGTTTAAACATGAAACGTCAACCCAAAATTGCATTAAGATTATGTTGCATAGCACTGCAATACAGTTGTTTTTTTAAGTATTTAAATAAAGCTACAAAATCCCCCCTGGTGTCTCAGCTTTAACACATTTCAACAAGAGTGCAAAACAGAAGAATACAGCAATACAGGTTATTGATAGATACACAAATACGATGTGTGTGTGAGGATCTGTGGTGTGTGCATTGGTTGGAGAGAAAAACAAAAACCAAACTGCTCTTTGAGCTGTCAGGGGTGGAAGCAATGAGCTAAAAACCATGACAAACTCCTAACAGGTCATTTTTCAATAGCAGGCCGATCAATACGACTGCTTCAAACAGAGAGAGCAGCAGGATGACATTTATGTGTTTGTGTGTGTGCACGCACACAGCGAAATACAACTGGACTCTGCTGAATTTGTCATAGTTATTGACTCGATTCGCTGCAAGAACTGAGTTGGAGAATCATTATCCTGACAGTTACAAACGCCTTCCTCGCTTGCATACCCATACATACACACTCACATCCCTGCACATGCACACTCACACACATAACTCGAAGGCGTCAACTCAAAAATACACTTCAGGACGAAATGCTTGATGCACACATCAGAGTCACAATGATGTCACATGAATTAGATCCTCAGGTTGAACAATAACATTCATACAAATAGGCTCACACCTGTGCAATCATCAGTTGAGTGTATTACACACACACAGATACACCACACCCCAGAGGCCAGAGGTCCTAACCTTGTCACAGTCTGCCTGAGCAGCACATCCATCACTGTCCTCCATAAAGGCAATGGAGATGGGAAAGAGGAGATTAGAGCAGAAAGGGGGAGGACACAATCAGAGAGCAAGCAAGGTAAGCAAGCAGTAAATTTACACACAATTACAGAAAAAAGGTTCGCACATGATTAAAAAAAGCAATTCAATTCAGTATAAAAGGAAAAACAAAAGGTGAACACAAACTATGTGACAGTGAGAAGAAGAAGAGAAAGAAGACAGCGAGAAAGAAAGTAGAAAATGCGGGGGTATAAGTGAAATGAGACCTGAGAAGCAAATAGAGCATTTAAGAGCAGGGAACACTGGGGGGGGTGAACAGTGTGAAAGCTAGAACACACTACTTTGGAAATAGAAGGTGCTCTCAAACCTAAAATGTGGCGAAAAGTAAGCTGACACATCGTAAATGCTGTTAAAACACTCGCTGTAGAGTTTCCACATGATGCAGAGTTCTTTGAAAGGCCCATTTCGTAGAGGGCTGAGTCACAGAAATGAGACTTCCAGGTGGTCAGCAGGTATAAAGAAAATGGGAGAAATCAGACAGAGAAAGTTTGTAATAGAAAGGAAACGGCCCACCCGTTTTCTTTCTTTAACAAACTTTATCGAAAGGAGAGAGGAAAAGTGAGTCAAGTGGGTTCATGGGGCTTATTTGAAGAGGTGGAGAAAATGAAAGGAGGCGATGGAGAACAGACTTAAGTTAAAGAGTTGAGAGAGAAAATGAAACGGGGAATAGATGCAAATATGGGGATTAAAATAACGGTCTCTGAAAGTGCTGCAATATGGTGGAGAAAAGAAGAGAGAGAGAGAGAGAGAGAGAGAGAGAGAGAGAGAGAGAGAGAGAGAGAGAGAGAGAGCATGTCCCTGCAGTCACAAAGGAACGCATCGTCAAATTAGATTATCATTATCGCACTCATTAAACTGTCATTATTAAAATCACAAACACAGATGCCACTTTGCTTGTTTCACTCAGCCTCCCTTTCGATGACATCGCCTCTGGAGCGCTAAATCTCCTGCGAGGAACCCAAAGAGATGACCTGTGAGAAAGGAACACATTCTTTGAAACAGTTTTCAAGCGTCTAATAAAAGTTGTAGCACCTGCAAGAGCCAAAAGCAGAATGCCAAGACAGAAGAAGACGGGGTAAACATCAGATTCTTTGTTGATGAGGTTTGCGTTTGGCGGCAGGCTGGCAAAATAAGCCAAACAGGAGACTTGGCAGGAGAAAAAAGAGGAAAGGGAAGTGGAGCTGGTGTGTGGAGCAACCACGGGACAATAGCACTGTGGCTTCGCCGCAGATGCTGACCAGCTTGCTGAGGCTTTAGGAGCTGAGGAGAAGCTGCACCACAGAGAAGCCAGAAACAGCTGTGGATGAGCAGGGCCCACAGGGTGCTGCTGGGGAGCAGCCAAGCACAGGAGCAACTTCCCAAACCAGATTTGGGAGGATTGAAATGCAACGAGATGACTCTTGCTCCTCACCGGACATGACTTGGCAATAAATTCAAAGCAGTTGAATAGAACTGGACACCTTGTCCACCTCCACCGTAGAGATTTAATCAGTTCAGTCTGTTGGCAGGACGTTGTGGTAGGTAGGGGACATCCTGACCTATGACCCTACCACCAGGCTGGGCTGGAAAGTAACTTGGAAGGTGTTCATTAGATCCATATTAACCATGTTGTGTGGTGTAAAACCTGAACCTAAAGTAAATTTAAAGTTACAGAGGTCACCTAGTGGAGACTATGTAGCAGCAACAGCATGATATTGTTGATGACACTGAACCAGCTGGCTTCTTGTGCGACAAACTAGAGAATTATGCCATTTGTTTACTTTGTTGTGGTCTCATCAAAACCACAATGGAGGACTTAAAGCAGATCTGTTGGCACTTCTGTTCAAGGACTTCATGTTTCCTTTCTCTCGCATCTGCAAGTTCTTTGCGTCCCCAGCAAACCTGTCACCCTATCAAATATGAAAACTGTAACAGAAAAACATCAAAGACGGTGGGGGGGACTGAACGATCAGAGACATCATCTGTCTCAACCCCTATCGTCTCCCCCGTCTCTGCCTCCTCCTCCTCTCCTCCTCCGTTTACTGTCGTCTAAAACGAGCACACAGACTTAAGTGATCATGACAGCGTTTATGCCCAATAGGAATTTGCTTCCTCGCACCGCCGCTTTGGCTATATCGTAGATGAGGAGCTGGAGTCACTTTAGATTTTTAGGATGGGGTCCAGAGGGAGCAGCAGTGTAAAATTATCCTGCTCTCCCCACTGGCGGTAGAAGATTAGTTCCTACCCCCGCCTGAGCAGTGCAGCCAGGTTTAGCTCGCTCTGCTATTCTAAATCAATTAAACTACCAACTAAACCAGTCTCTTTTACGGTGACGCAGAGCCTTCTCCTGCTCTTTCTCTGTCTCTGTTCTGTCTCTTTCTCACAGTTTCCGTCTTTCTTTCTTTCTTCTCAGTTTCTCTGTCTGTCCTCCTCTGCCTGACTCCGTCTCCTGCTCCCGTCTGTCCGTTTGCCTCCCACCCTCGTCCTCACTGTGGTGCACGAGGAGGCCAAGGTGTAGCGGTGTGGTGCTAGTGCCATCTTTTGACTAAACAGAGGTTGTGATGATGTGAAAATGAGAGACAGGACAACTTTCTGTCTTTATGGCGCAACTATGCCATTTATCCTGCATACTTTGGTTAGATAAATACAATCTCACATCAAGCAGACTTTTCAATAAGATTTTACTTTTGTTCTGCAGAAAACCAGAAGGATTTCTCTCCCTGTTGGGTTTATGTTTGCTAATATGTGATGTCTTCAACAGGGGGTCTGCGACACCTAGGGGTCCGCGGAGGTACTGCAGGGGGGGGTCGCAAAATTTGTGGTTGATTTAAATTTGCCCCAAACTTGCAGCAAATGGTGCTAGTGCCATTGAGATGATGAGGTTGAATTTCTAGAGGTCTCGCTCTTACCTTGTCCAAGATATGGGCCTTTCACAGAAATGACCCTTTTGGTCCATGGTTACTGTGAAGTGCCATATAGATGGTACCATTGCAGCCTGGAGGCTGTGTCTGAAATTTTGGAGAATTTCGACACAATTCTGGCCCATATCTTGGACATGGAAGGATTGAGAGACACAGAATCCAGGCTGCAATGGCATCAATTAGTGTAAATTTGGGGCAAGTCTGAGAATATTGACAAATTCCGAAAAAGTTGACTCTGTGGTCATCGTTTTCCAAAACCAGAGAAAACCAGAAAAGCCCATATCTTGGACAAGGAAGGACCCAGAGAGAATAAATTTCAGACACAGACTCAAGGCTGAAATGGCATCAATTGGTGTTAAAATGGGGCAAATTGGGGACTATTGACAAAGTACGGAAAAGTTGACACCGCGGTCATTGTTTTCTACAACTAGAGAAAACTTGAAAAGCCAATATCTTGGGCAAGGAAGGAGCTAGAGAGCTGAAATTTTAGACACATCATCCAGGCTGCTAAGGCATCATCATTTTTGTGAAAGGCCCATGTGGCGTTCTTTAGCCGCCTTGGCTATTTTGTAGGAATGCGCTGCCCGAATTCTGAAGTAATTAAGGCAGGGGTGCCCAATACGTCGATCGCGATCGACCGGTGAAAAAAAAAGTTAGCCTATCTTTAAAAGTTAGCCGACACCGGCAAGTGTACTGGCATCGTCCGGCGGCCCATCACTTACAGAATCGCAAACTCGGCGGTGCCGGCTATTTCTGATGGAGAGTTTATCAAGGAGTATTTGGTGGACTCTGCACTCAGCACAAATATGCCCCGAGAAAAAGGCCGCATTTGGGGACGTGCCCCTCTCCCGACGCACTGTGACGAGGAGGGTTGAGGAGATAGCGGGAAATCTGGAGCTTCAGCTGAAGAACAGAGCGGTCAACTTTGACTATTTTCCTTTGGCTTTGGATGAGAGCTGCGATGTACGTGACCCTGCCCAGCTACTCATCTTCTTACGTAGGATAACTGCAGACTTCAAAATCCCGGAGGAGCTGGCAGCCATACAGTCAATGAAAGGGACAACAACTGGGATTGATTTGTTCACGGAGCTAAATGCATGTTTGGACAAGTTGGGACTCAAATGGGAAAAGTTGGCTGGTGTGACAATGGATGGTTGTTCAAATGTGACAGGGAAAATGTTGGACTTTTGAAGAGAATGCAAGATAAAATGACAGAAATGAACCCTGAGCAGAAATTGACATTTTTACATTGTATTATACACCAGGAGGTGTTGTGTAAGTCAGTGTTAAAAATGAACCATGTTGTTGATGTTGTAACTAAAATAGTTAAATTCATCAGGGCAAAAGCATTGAATCACAGACAGTTTGTTGCACTTTTGGAGGAAAATGAGACTGAATATTGGACTTAAGATACCACACAGTTGTCAGGTGGCTCAGCCTGGGCAAAGTGCAGAAAAATGTCTGGGACCTGAGAGAGGAGATTCAGGAGTTCTGTGTGAAGAAAGGAAATGAAGTCCCACAGCTTTCAGACACAGATTGGCTGGCAGACCTTGGTTTTGCTGTTGATGTGACTGTACTGATGAATTAGCTAAATGTCAAACTGCAGTGAAAGGGCCTTTTTGTGCATGAAATGCACAGTGCAATGAAGGCTTTTATGAGAAAGTTGCAGCTTCTCTCAAGCCAAATGAAGGACAGCATTTTCACCCACTTGCCAACACTAAAGGAAGTCACACCATCAGCTGATCGCCTCAACAGGTACTAATCAGTGTTAGCAGCACTGAATGGTGAGTTTTCAAGGCAATTTCAAGACTTTAAAACAGTTGAGAGTGAAATGCACATGGTTTCCTCTCCCTTCACCTGCAGTGTGAATAATGCACCCAGTGATGTTCAGATGGAACTCATTGACCTGTAGTCTGACACACTCCTGGCAGAGCACTTTAAGTCAGTCTCACTGTTGGATTTTTACTCTTCTCTCAAAGAGGAGAACTTTCCACACCTGAGGTAGCATGCTCAGAAGATTCTAGTCCTCTTTGGATCTACCTACGTATGTTAACAGACATTCTCAGTGATGAAGTTCAACAAATCCAGATACAGATCCTCTATCACTGATGATCACCTCTCAGCTGTCCTTCGCATATCCACCTGAGACATTCAGCCAGATTTCAATGCACTTGTTCAAGCCCAAGCCAGACTTGATTTCTCTCACTGAACAAGTAAAATGAACTGGGAAAAAAAGCACGTTTTGCTTTTTGTATAAAGTTTATCAATTGCATACCTTTAACATACTGCAAAGCACCATTTCAGTGTTTGTGAGTTAAGTAGTTAAAAATAAAATAAATCACTGATATAATGATTGTTTTTGTTTTTACTTTTTATTACTTCTATAGGAGTATTTTCCTATTTGACCTACGCAACAATTTCATATATTTACATAAATATTTACAGAATATCCTTGTTCTTCTGATAACCAGTAGCAGCTAATCAAAATATTTAATTTACTGCTTTTTACAATGGGACAAAATGAATATTGAGCAGAATTAAGTTCAAGTTGTTGTTGGTTCTTGACCTCTCACCCCGACTTCTGATTGGCTCTCCTCCCGATACCTGTATTTTGACCTATACAGTCTTTAAAGCATGTCAACATTATTTAACGTCTTTAACAGTATTAATTTCACTTTTCAAAATAAAACAAACAAATACAAAAAATACATTACATTACATTCATTTGGCAGACGCTTTCATCCAAAGCGACTTACATTACCACCCTTCGCAGAGGGGGGAGCAATTGAGGGTTCGGTGCCTTGCTCAGGGGCACCTCGGCAGGGGCTCGAACCAGCGACCCTCCGGTTCCCAAGCGGAAGCTCTACCCACTGAGCTACTGCCTCCCTGAAATATGAATACACATTGAAAAATGCACCAAATTTTCATAGGGCTACACCCATATCTTGGACAAGGAAAGAGCTAGAGCTCCAGAATGTCAACCACATCATCTAGATGTGGTTGATGTGGTTGCGCATTTCTCGCTGTTGAATTCATATATTTGTAAATCTGACTTGAAAGAGTCAATGCCTCCCCCGCCACAAACCTCACTGCGAACCTCACTGCATGTCACTGAATAGCTTAGAATTGAATGCACAAGAACAGAGTAGCTATGTTTAGAGTCAAGGGTCTGTTCATTTAAACAATAACACCTCAGCTCACAGAAAATGGGAGTGTAATTCAAGTTTTCTCCTGTTTGAATTTATATATCTGACAGATATGCACAAATGTCCACTGAATGAGCAGAGGAACAGGTAGACACAGTGACTAATGGTAACGGAATACAAAATAAGATTAGCTCAGTGATCTACTGCATATTCAGAGACAATGCAGGGAAAACACTCAAGTGGAGGCTTATATCCTCTCTCACAGAGACACACACACACACACACACACACACACACACACACACACACACTCTCACTTGTTAAGGTTTTTACAGTCATTCTCTAACCTCTGAAGTGTCAGCGACACGTTAAAATGCAGCCTCTGTGATTAGAATTCACTTTACATTTGCCCCTTTGTCAAAGTCATTATCACTCTGAGGAGGTAGAAAAAAGAATGCATGTAGGTTCAAGCGGCACTAAGTAAACATCATGATGTCATACCATAGAATAAAGTCATATCAAACATCAACTGGAAGATTTGGAGCTTAAGTTTGAAATATCTGATTGGTGATTAAATACAGGAGATGATAGTTTAGAATGTTTAGAGAATGAATCATTATGTTTTAAATGGAACACATCCATCAGTCTAAAAATGGTAATCACACAAGTTTTTTATTTTTGAAAAATGAAACCGAACAATAAATTCAATCTATTTTGCGCTCCAAAAACAGATCAGCTTTCAAACCTTCGGATTTATGAACGCCACACAACCATTTTGTGATGCTTATTGTGTGATTTATATTCATGCTGTGATCCCCTGACATTATGTTCCTGTATATATTCTGTTCTTGTTGACAACTCAAATGAAAGAGGCACTTAAATCAACTTTTACGATGGACATCAACATTGAAATACTTTATCTTCTTTACTAAATCATATGAATAAATACATACAATTATCAGTCAAACAATACCTTGGAGATTATTGGATTGTTGCAGTAGCAGTGACAGTATCCGTCTTGAGATTTCAATATGTTTCAGTAAAATGCATACAGGGAGCTCATGATGTTTCCAAAAGCTGTAAAGACAAAAACTGTAGGTGGAGAAGTGAAGAGGTTATGATGGAAACAGCAGCAGTTAGCAGTTAGTCCAGTGAGGTTAAGGTGGCATGGAGAAGTATTTGTATAGTACACTTCATCAAGTATAAAAATGTCATCACTAAAAATATGCATTAAAATTATTCAACATTGAATAAAACCAATTCTAAACAATGAAAATGCTGACTTTAAATATTTATAGAAATTGCAATGTAAAAGTCAAATCTGAATATGATTAATAGTGCTTGTAAATTATGGGATATAACTCTGCAAGAGGGAAGATTTGTAACTCCAGGTTATTGTGCTATTCCAGGTGATTGACTTCTGATGTGACCCTGGAAACTCTCACAAACACACACACACAGACGTATATGTGGAGGTTAACCCCCCGTGTCAAGAGCAGAGTAATCAATCTGTCAGCTCAGTAGCACTTCCCCATTTAGATCCACTTCAACCTCAGGGTCAATGGTGGCTATAAACACTTGCGTGCAGACACGTTTACCTGAGTGTGAAAATATGTGGAGCATCTACATGCTGACGTGGTACCCAAGCCACAAACACACAAACAGCAGGAGCTCACAGAAATACACAAAAACGCAAACTGTGCATCCTCTAACACACTTACAAACACGTACAAAACAAGTTGCAGCCGTTGCCTTTTTCCTAGTGACAATTGGATTGCTGGGAAAACTGTGGGTAACAAATCAATGATGGCTTAGTGAGACATCAGTTTGAGGAAATGATTGCAATCATTTCCTCTTTGTACATTTAAAAAGGGCACAGATTATTGTTTGTTGTAAATGTTGTGCCAGTGCACATGTTCTTCTCTGCTTGACGCACTCTTTTATCTGTGGCTTCTATGTATATTCTTTCATGCACCAGCAACTCTCAGCTCTCAATAAAAGAAGCGTGAAAGTTTTCTGAGATGTTTGGTCTGCTTGATGAACATTGCTGTGATACAGTTTTTATTACGATCATAACTGAAATGATTTTAATATTTAATAGCTCACCTGTCACACTGTTTGGAACACTACCATTTCATCATATACATCAAAGATTCTTCCCACAGATCTGGTGGACGACTGCTTCCACGTGTTGATTCATGATACCGTCCCTGTTTTTCTTTATTGTGAGAATTACAGGGGCTTTCATTAGCTTTTGACATATGGGTTAATTCACTAATAACATCCAGAAACCATCTTCTACTTCCGCTTTGACTTGGTTTGGCCCAGAATGTACTTCTACCCAACAGGGAAAACCAGACATTGTCTATAACTGCAGGTAAATTGACCTCAAAGTTATGAGCAATTATAATCATGATCATCACTGTCTTCATCTTCATTGCTGCTGTCATCATTTTCATAACTGCCACATCATCATCATCAACACGTCAATGTGATCATCATTACAAACGTAATCACCACTGCAATCAAAATGACTTTTTCCTTCTGGCAATGCCAATCTGCTGCTGTCGTTACCTCACATTTGTTTTACATCATCACCTTGGTAACTGTGTTTGTTTGTGTGTGAGGGAAATTATTTCATCTTGCTACCTTCATGCAATTTTAGGGAAGCAACAGTAAGGTGTGTGTTTGATGAGTCCAAAAAGTCTGAGTTTACATATTCATGCTGTAATTCTTCCCGAAAACATGTCCAGTTACACCTTTCACATATGGCGTTAATATACGTGTAATGTAGGACGATGTATTTAAGTGAAAAGTATTGGATGATCATGACACCTACACACATAGCATGTATCTCAGGCATACACCTCTCTCCGCTTTCTTTATCCTGCAGTCAACCAGTTCTATGTTATTATAAAAAGGCCCCTGGTTGACCCAAATTACAACATACCTTTGGGAAGCCAAGATGTCTGTATGCAGGAATGCAAAATAAAAACAGAATCAGTTGAACATAATGTTTTTCCTGCATGAGTAAACAGAAGAAATATACAGTAACATTGCTGGCTATGAACCTTTTTTTTCTGCTGTGGGGCTGAATGCCTTTGCATATGTTCCACATCTATGTACATATGTGGGTACAGAAGTGAATAAGTCACTGAATGAGAAAAAGCAGAGATGGAGAGAAAGTTGAGCTTTGCATAATAACAAACCAGAGTTGTTTACTTCGTCGTATTAGGTTTGGGGATAAACAAATGCTGCAGATTGTCCAAATTTCTATCAGCATCTTCGCAAAATTAACCCAGACGCCAAGAAAACAAGAACACAACAAGTTGACATGAGTACAGCAGCAACGGCAAAGAAGATCAGTTTAATCTATTTCATCCAAGGGCAAATTGGTGAAAATCATCCAGAGCAAACTGATCGTTTTGAGTCTCTGAGGCAATGAGAAGTAACCAAAGATAAAGTGTGCCACATCCTTGAGAGGAAAAAGAATTTGTCATCCTTTGGCCTCTACAACTTTCTGCCATCCATTTTTCTCTCCATCTTTCATTATCTTTCACTTGTGGGGGACTGCGAGCAGACGCAGACGCTCCGTCACGCTCAGGCCCTTTCTACTTTGTCTCTCTGTGTTTTTTTCTCTATTTGTTTGCTTTGTGTCTCTCCATGTGTTATTTCTCGCTCATTGTTGATCCAGAACTCAAGGCAGAACCACGTTTTGATAATCAATACCCCCCACACACACACATTGAGGAAATAATATTTTCAAATTATTACAATGCAGGTGTTCAGACTGCCAGACACGGTAAACATAGTTTTCCTCAGAATGAAAGCGCCATTCCCACAAATTATGTTCAAAACTCAATTTGCCCCCCAAATATATAGATTAATATAAATGAAGCCATAACTAAAATGCAACGCGAGGCTGTTTCTTTGATAGCTTTCTGTCTGAGGAAGTTTTGCCTGATAACTGAGATATGCCATGTTTTTGACATTGAACAGTGTTTTTCCTGATGTCTGATAGTGTTTTTCTGGAAGTCTTAGTGTTGTAAATTGTACAACTTACACAATTTAATGTGAGCAATTTTTAAATGGGCTTTAGTGTCAGGCTTGGTGATGAGCATGTGCCCTCCCTATTCTCCACACACACGCACACACACTCTTGTGGCTGCCTAATTCCATTAGTGCTCTTGGACCCTTGTCATTGTCCCTTTGCTGTCCTCTGAGGCAGCAGCCAAACAAATTGTTAATCAGGCTTTGCTGCATGATTCTGTACTCGGTAACATCTCACTCCTGCTAATAATCACGGAACAGTGTTTCATGATATTGCACAATGTCAAGAACAGTGTTGTTTGTTGAAGAGCGAGAGGTGGGTGGAAAGTATCAAAGGAATCATGCATGAGAGAAGACAGGAAAAGAAAGGAGAGGACGTTCAAGGAAGGTAGAGAAAGAGAATATGAGAGGGGAATTATATGGTTTACTAGCTTTGACTGTGTCCATGATTTATTTATATTTATATTTTTAAATACGCCATTGATTCATGTAGACTTATTTAGTGAAGACTCTCCCTCTCGTACACACACAAACACACACACAAACATCACATATTGATATGCTCCAGTGCTATTAGGGCATCAGGGCTTGAGAGACGAGATAGCAGCAATTAACACCTCACTGACATTTGGTTTCTCCAGCTGTGGTAAAGGGAGTAAGGGAAATGGAAGGAAAAGAAATGAATGCAATCCATTCGTGATCCCCCACACTGAACTCACTCTTTCTGTGAGTCTTAATTTCTCACTGAGCTTTAAACAACCTCTCACGATCGCATCCACGTGATACAAAAGTACTGCATTTCCTGAAAATGATCAGTTACTGTTTCAGAGTTACACTTTCTCTCTCACACTCTTGTCTCAGTCTATGAACGCATTTTATTTAGAGGAGTTTCGAATTCAATATTACAAACTGCTCTGAAAGTTTTATTTTAATATTAAACCTTGACCAATTGATCCCCGTGCCCTCCGGAGGCTGTGTGTGAAACCAATAGAATAGATCCTAGTGACATGTGGATGTTGTGTCTGCATTTCTAGCTTTTTATGTCTTTCAGGATATTCAGGGCATTATTGCTCTGAGTTTTGGTGTTTATAGCAATCATAGTTTTTGAAAT
This sequence comes from Genypterus blacodes, assembly GCF_046128005.1. NCBI lineage: Eukaryota > Metazoa > Chordata > Actinopteri > Ophidiiformes > Ophidiidae > Genypterus > Genypterus blacodes. The sequence goes on from NW_027466817.1 coordinate 6,519,568, forward strand.
ATTAATATTAATTTTCTAGCTAAAAAGTCCCTATTTGTGTGTATTGGGTGTTGGAATCAGAAGGTTCCCGGAACAATTCTGGCCTCCTCCTCCTTCGGATACAGAAAGCTTTCGGGCATTTAAGACATTGGAAATTTTTTACAGTTTCGCAGCAAAATCTTTCTGGCACTCAAAGCATTCAGGTATGGACGACATGTAGCTATGGAAAGCATTCAAGCACTGATTGAGCGTTGTGTCTCTACATAATTTGCTGCACCTGTGTTCATCAACAAGCTGCATAGTGGCATTCATCAGCAACTTCAATGGATTTGAGCCGTCACTCCAATAGCTTGTAACTGGGTGGCGTGGCTCAGGGTGGTAGAGCGGGTGTGTACAGAAAGCAATTGAACATTTTTCAGACCTTCACACCTCCATCATTTAGGCACTCTGTCAGCATTCAGCAACAATTTTCAGCATTGGCAATCACAGCACATTTTCTTTGGGAAATGCATTTCTAGTTTTTTTTTTAAACTTTCATTACTCCTAGTCATAATCACAAACACACAAAATGAACCTCCCCTATAGCACTGTTACATTTGTGTACAACATTTACAGATTGAAGAGATAAGCCAGACTAGCGTATTGACACACACATTCTGACTCACTACCCCACAGATCTCACCACTGCCTATTGCAACGGCGACCTCTACAGGTCCCCGGACATCCTCTCACCTAACAGATTTGAAACATTCCACTTTGTTGTCATCTCAGTCGATCCGTCAGGACACCCAATCACACACACTTCCCTCTCTGTCATTAACGTCTCTCTCGTGTCCTCAATCTCTTGAGTTCCTTCTTCAGCACCACGCCAAACTCCATCTCTGTCATTCTATGACCTTCTAAAGTCTCTATCTCCAAATCTGTCACATACACCTTCACATAACTCCATCTCCAGGCTACGTTCCAAGTCACATAGAGTCACAAACAATTACTCTTATACAACACATGTACATATCCAAGTTCTACCCCTGCTGTTGAGGATTCAATTGTTTTTGTTCATTGGCGTAATGATAATCAATATCTTGTTAGATCAATAATCCACATCAGTACAATGTTGTGGAAAGGAAAAAGATGTATGGGAAAAAATTTGTGACAATTGTGAAAAGTAATAATCAGCCATCTAACCCAACCATCATTAGCACCCTAATGTATAAGTACATCTTTTCTCTGAAGATTTCACATCTAGCACTAACCTTTCCCTAAGACAAACACATTGTGTTTGACATTGTGATTGGAAAACTGCCATTTTCCATGTTTCCACCATTTATAGAGACTGTGTTTGACCTTTAAATTCAAGTCTCGTTCCTGTTTTGATCTCTCCACCTCATATAAAGATAATTAACTGAATTAAGAACCACACATTTACTATTTCTGTATCCCGCTTTTGAACTTTCAAATATAGCAGATCGGTTTAAGGTCGTCCATAGGGTCCAGGGTTCTAAATCTAGATTGGCCGAAATCTACACAGAAGTAGAGGACAAATGTAATAGATGTTCGAATCCTCACTATAACCTAAGCCACATGTTTTTTCTCTGGCCCAGGCTGCACAATTACTGGTCTGGTTACTTCAAAACATTATCTACCATATTAGAAATGCAGGTTCGACCCTCTCCTCAGATTGCCATCTTCGGTACCCCTTCTGACTCACGCCAATTTAACACAACCCAAAAGGAAATTGTCATGTTCACCTCTCTGCTTGCTAGACGCCACCTGTGTCTGCATTGCAAATCCCTCACTCCTCCCTCTATTTCTCAATGGCTGAGGGATATGATGTTTTTCTTAAACTCGAGAAAATCAAGTACACTATGAGGGGCCACACTGATAAGTTCTATCAGAGATGGCAACCATTTCTTTCTTACTTCACAGATCTACAGGCTATGTCAGATCAAATCAGAAATCTGAACACCGAACACTTTTTTAAAGTATTTGTTATTCTATTTTACATCCCGGGCGGAGCAGGACGGGGTTGTGTGATAGGGTTGTCTCACACTTGTCACGTGTGTCACAGCTAGGGACACGGACATGGCGTGTCACTAGCAATCCAGTGGCACAGTGGTATTTTGGTGACAGAGTTAACATATATCTGCTCATGACTCTTTTTGTTCTTCATCATTCTTTTGTACTTCATGCTTACAAGTGTGCTCATTTCCTCCACCCATTTCTGATATATTGCAATCTATAGGCTGTTTTGTGGACCCAGTGTCATGACCAAGCTGGTGCTGGCAGCTGGCAGACATAAAGCAGTTTGCCATCTGTTATTATTGACATGCATGTTTTTTTTTTGCAGCTTGTTGAACTCCATGGTACCAGTATGGATTAGTATGACAATGTATTGACCTATTTGTTGTGTTCCAACAAATGTGAAAACCTTCCCTTTGTTCTTTTCTTTTTTTCTTTTTTGTGTGATGTGATCAGTTATGCAGCTGTCCATTCCAGTACCAGAATAAAAACTTTTGGTTAAAGCCCTCGCAGACTGATCGGAATTGCCGTCGTTTAGCCCTGGATGAGGCAGTAAAGGTAAGGTAATACTTGAAAAGGATCAACACCTTTGAGAAAAAGGCATTAAATGTTTAGAGAAGAGTATGTAACTAGTACTGTATATTCAACATATATTGGGATTGTGTTGTTCGAAATCGGTATGAAAGGATCCAGAACAGCTATTGCATGCTTATATAAAGATACAATTCTATGCCTGCATTTTACAACATATTCATATGGGCTGGCAGAAGAGGCATGTAGGCCCAGTCTAATAAAAATGAAAAACAACAACAGCGTGCAAGAGAATGATGCAGAACACAACAAAACAAAAGCAGACGCAAGCTGGTTTGAGCCGTGCCCCAGCTCTGCAGGATGCAGGCACAAGAAGCCCTCCCACCAACACATCTTTTCCAAGTTCTTAATGCCGTCACCATAATCTGCTATCCAACCTGTCAAGGGAAGAGGATGGGGGTTTGGGAGAGAGGATGAAGGACAGACGTGACACATATGCAGGTCTACCCGATTTCATTATTTTGAGTTGCACAAATCTTTCTCTCTCTCCTCTCTCTCTCTCTCTCTCTCTCTCTCTCTCTCTCTCTCTCTCTCTCTCTCTCTCTCTCTCTCTCTCTCTGCAGTGTAGTGGGAGAGAGGTGTGCCATTCATTGCCTTCTCTCCACCCATACAGGCACAGATTGAGAGGACATTTTTTTCCAGCTGCTGGAACTCAAATCACATACAATCTTCTCTCAACGAAGCCGGGTACCCAGAAAAAGCTTTTCATTTTGTAGTGCAAAAACGAGCTCTAACAAGGAGGAATATCTCTACACATTCCACCTCTATCTCCTCATGCTTAGAGCTAGGTTTACTGTTTCCCCATTATCTACCGGGGAACCCAGGCACATTTGATTGGTCTTCCATCCTAAACTGATGAAACGAAGGCAGTGGCAAACAGAGGCCATCACCTCCACGGTCTCTGTCCACAATGCCACATTGATAAGCTCTCAGCCTTTGTTAACCTGATAGCACATCTCCGCCCCAGAGTGAGGACTTGTCACCTTTCAGAGGTTGAAGCCACAGTGAGCGGTAGTTGTTATGCTGCCGAGTGAGATGCTCAGCTTACTCAGCATTGATGGTGCAAGTCCACTGAGGTGACCAAGCTGTGGCAGTAGAGGCAATGTCTAGCACGTCCAGAAAAGCCATTTATTTTGTTGTGTTTCTTTGTCACCACAGAGAAGTTATGGTGTTGTGTGATTCTTGTCCTTTTTCAGCACTTTGAAGCAAAAAGATGAGTTATGAAACTATTTGTACAATGTACCTAAATATATATGCGTGTGTGTGTGTGTGTGTGTATGTGTGTGTGTGTGTCTGTGTGTGTCTGTGTCTGTGCGTGTGCGCTAACAAGCATCTGCAATTCCCATTGTCCCAGTTCGGTGTTCCAAACCACAGAGCAGTGCTTTTATTCTCTATCAATATTTCATTAAATCAATTTGGACTATTTTAACCCATTACACAGTCCTGTCTAACTATTCAGCATTGACTGAATTTAATATGTTGGTCCTGGGTTAGTGATTAAGCGTATATATGCATAGCAGGAGGAACTGGAAGGCCGGGTTTGCCAATTCTATCGTCATTCCTCTTCCTGGGGAATCTAATTCTGCTGTCTTCAGATCCGCCTGCATGCATTATTGATCAATACTCAATATAGCACAGATCGCGCCTCGCTTACTACTAGCTTAACTACTTTATACAGGCAATCTAGTTAAGTGATGAAGTAAGGGTTCATATTTTTCTAATTAGTTCATAGACACTGAAAAGAAAAGAACTTGGTAATTAGCATCATAAATTGATTTCATTTCCCCTTAAGCTCCTTCTTTTCCTTATTCAGAGCCCATTTTCCACACTGTACGCCATTATGACATAACCATGTGGGATTATTCGTCAATCCTATAAAATGTTGAATGGAATATTCAAGGACAAAACACGTTGCGACTCCACCAGAAGCTGTAATTCAGCCAAACATACAGGATTTAGAATTTGCTGAAACGCTTGGATCGTTAGCATGATTTAAAAGGTCGTGCAGAGTTCAGGAGGTTGAAGGAATTATTACAGAATTTGGTCAAAGTTGTTTAGTACTGACGTGTTTTTTGTTGTGCATTAACAAAGCTTGTTCAAGAGACAATGGTGCTATAATGAAGTGATGGGTCGGTCGCGAACGAGCCGGCTTTTGATTGGGTCCATGATTTTCACCGCCAAGTGCGGGGGTGAAGGAAGACAGAGAGACCAAAATGAGAAAAACTCACTTATAAACAGTTTAAATGTTTTCACAGGAGAGCAAAATGAAGCAGTGTACCATCCGAACATGTGACCTTTTGACCTCATCACCTTTCCACTGTGGCTGAGTGAGCATGAGAGCAAGGGAGAGTGAGGAAGGAGTCAGTGGGATGGACGTTGAACAGAAGGTTCACCTGCTCATCCTCTAAGTGAACAGCACTGCTCATGATGTTACACACACATCACAACGTCAGTGAGTGTTTGGAGCTTGTGTGTGTGTGAGGGGGTAGGAGGGGCCTTGGGGGCAGGTGGCTACCCAGGTGTGTGGGAGGAAGCAAACCTTGGCAGACTGACAGGATGGGCACTGCTTTCAAAGAGAAGACACACACACACACACACACACACACACAGTAACTGGTCCTACTGCTGATGAGGAATTCTCTATCTGCTGCCAGTTTATGCACACACTCGGGGAAAAAAGGGCATCAAAAGTGCAGACAGTGATCGTACTACTATGACTAAAGAATAGGAGAGCTTTTAGTGTGTAAATAATGTGTGTTCTCCTTACACATCATTCTCATTTCATTAAAGCTCACATATGTGTATACAGTATGTGTGTAAGCAAACATGTATTCATACATCCCATTCCACTATCAGTGTTACTGTCTTTGTCTTCTGAAAGTCTCTGACACACACACACACACACACACACACACACACACACACACACACACACACACACACACACACACACACACACACACATACTTCCTTAAAATTAGATTATAGGTGTCAGATCCCCAGTTTGGTATATATATATACATTTAAAATAATATGGTCAACATTATAAAAACTATGGAGTATTGAAAGTGATTCTTTCAGAAATAGCTTCAGTGAAAGCAACTCAGTATGCAAACAATATATTGCTGGCAATCGATCTTAATGTCATGTAATATAAATGAATTCATTCCCAAAATACAGACTCATAAAACTGTGTGACAGATAAACTGAGTAAACAAACACATCACTCTCTTTATTACAAAGATATAAAATATCGTAGAAATGGAATTGAATAAGTCAGTTTTGTACCTAAGAGGATGAAAATATGACAAAAAGGAGGAGTGAGGAAATATAGAAAGAATATGAGGATGAGAAATATACGGGCAGAGTTAAATTAGATGTCCAGAAGTATTTAGGACCGAGTCATGTGTTTTTTACTGTTGCTGTGAATACCTTGGAGTGTGTGTGGGTGTGTGTGTGTGTGTGTGTGTGTGTGTGTGTGTGTGTGTGTGTGTGTGTGTGTGTGTGTGTGTGTGTGTGTGTGTGTGTGTGTGTGTGTGGTGTCATTCTGAAAGTCATCGCCACCTGACTTTCTGTCAGTGACAGGATGATGCTAGCTGACAGCATGATGAGTGCAAAAGTTTGCCTGTTTTTTTCGAAGAGAGACAGAGGAAGAAGTGAGAGTCTGGCGCGTTCTCTGTGAAATGAATTCACTCTATACACACACGCTCACGCAGATTCCATCGGAGGAACGACAGACAAAAATAAGAAAAGACAAGTGAACGAGGGTCGAACGACATCGATTTGATGGGTGCAGAGGCAAACTACTTTTCTTCTTATTTTGTTGATGATTTGCCTGTCGCAATCTTTTATCGCCTCTATTTTACACACACACACACACACACACACTTTCATTCGAGTACACAAAGATTCATACACGGAGGAAAACCTTCCTCCCGTCAGCTTATATATGCCATATGGAAATCCATTCTTTGAGGAAAATAAGCAAAAACACAAGGCCGGGAAGCTTGTGTCAATGTAAAAAAGCTTTTACTGGAAGAAGAAAAGAAAGAACGGCGCTTTATTTATTTATTTATGCGTCAAAACTCTCCGTTTCCTGACTGAGCTGGCTTTTGAACGCGGGAAACACATTAGCAAGAGAAAGTCTAGAGGAAAAAAAATCTGTTTCATTTTCTCCTCATTACACAGGGCTCCTTTAAGGCAGAGCTGAGCGGGAGGGAGACATGTGGCTGTGGCACAGGAGAACATATGGCATCTGCTCTACTGGAAAATCTTTATACGGAGGTACAGTACTGGCGCCTGCCGCCTCACCAGCATTAACATGCTGTCAGGGTTGTTCTGGCCCAAACACTAAGTGGAGCACACTTGCCAAGCACGATTTTCCAGGAATATCGCATTATGCCCCCTTCCCTCTCGCCATGGAGCTCCACTGTGTTATCGGGGCTGTAAAAGAGCGGCGAGAGTGGAATCACCCTGGAGGATCTGGCTGACTCAGATCCCCAGCCAAAGACCTGGTCAAAAAGCAGAAAGTGGTGAGCAAAGTTTGAGAGAAGATGGCAGACACAAGCAGCGTGGATCGATTGAAAGGAACACGAGAAGAAGTCACAGAAACACTTAAGAGTTATCAGGCGCAAGATACACATAAAGTTACAAAATGGAATGAAGCACAAAGATCTAATCTGATAGTCACTGTGTTCTGCGACCACGATATGTCTCTTTCTGTCCTCTGGTCTGACTTAATATTACAGATAAGGTGGAGCATCTCACCCTGGCTCGTCTTCCGAGCTCAACCCATGCTCATTTATAAGTTATTATGGATTAGAAGTTGAATGAGTACCTGCAGTGACAACCCATACTTGCAAGGGTAGTATTTATTTTAATCTTTTTATTGATTAATTTCATTTTAACATTGCAACATTAGCGTCCCTGGCATGTTGGGAAAAGAGTGCACTAAAAGGATTTTTGGAAAAGGAATAAATGCCGTCTTTTAGCTGCATTTTATTGGATAAAGGTTTCATATTGGAAAGATTGACGTGGCACACTGAGCAACGGCGGAAGGCATTTTGTGTGATATTAAGAGTGATGATGGAGGGACATGTTGTGTTTTACAGAATGTGAAACATCAGCAGAGGAGTGAAGGTTAGACTGAAGCTCTTTGAATGTCATTATGCATTTGTCAAGACTGCAGACAGGCACAACATTGTGACTTGGAGCATGGATCACTTTCATTTACCGCCTGATCCGTCTCTCTGTGCTGACTGCGCGCGCGCGCGTGTGTGTGTGTGTGTGTGTGTGTGTGTGTGTGTGTGTGTGTGTGTGTGTGTGATAGGTCCATTCATATCTGTGCATTGTGTGGTTATGTCTACACCTGTCAACGTCTGCAAACGTGCTTTCATCAGTGTGTGCACAGCTGCTTATGTGTGTCTACATATACAAGGTGTTCACACCCCTCTAAATACACACATTTTTAAATCTCCATTGACCTTCACTTTATGTATTAAGTTAGCCAGCCAGGCTAACTTAAAGGCTAAGCAGAGTAAACCAGCAGACATTATTATTGAGATGCTACTTTTAAATTCTTTACCCATACTTTAACTTTTAGTTTGTTTACAGTTCAAACATGTGCCTAAGCTTTGATAACATGGAACAGTCTTGATACTATGTCCAATTCATATCTCTAATTCCAAACTATTCTGCGTCAAAGGTCAAAACAGATGTGTGTGTGAAACCAACAGGCACATTCTCAGGAGCTTTGTAAACCATTTGAACCCACAAGCTTCCTCCTTCATTTCAAACCTTTACATTTCACTTGTTTTTGTACGATACAAAAATAAATGTCGCCCGATGTTTGCCAGGAGAACAGTGACTGCAGTGAAGCAGATGAAGCTGTCGGCGCCGGAATACAGTCGGTTATATTTCGGGACCTCAAATCCCGCTTCTTTCCTCTCTGCTTACCCTCCCAAGCATTTACTGTCTTATCAATAAAGACAAATGGCAAAAAAAAAATATGAGAAAAGACAAAAATGCATAAGTAGAAGAAAAAGAGAAGAAGAGCCCGGCAGCCACAGCAGAGGTGGAGAGATATGCGTCGGTGTATTTGACACTACATCTCCATGGTCATGTTAAAGTAATTTGCTTTAAATATCAAATGCTACACACTTAGCTGGTGCTGCTGTGTTGTGGACCTTTTGAACCGGCACAGTGGCTTAAGGAGATGCCTTCATGGGAAACAAATTGCCTCTCTGCCTTTTCATTATCACATTAACTCTGCATCAGCTGTCAACAAAGGGCCAAGAGAACACACGTACACATACTTGTTCATTCACAAACACACGCAAACACACGCAAACACACACACACACACACACACACACGCGTTGTCTTTCTTCTGTTCGATTAATCTCCTAAACAAAAGCTGTGAATCTTAGCCTGTAAATAAAAAAACCTTTTCGCTTTGAATTTTGTTGAAGAAAAAAAAAATCCCCAGAGAAAACAAAGAAGAAGAGGAAGAGGAAGAGGAAGAAGAAGGGACGGTGGAGGCATAGAAAGACATGAAGGGACGAACACTTGCCAGCTCCTGCTGAGACGCTTTGATAGAGGCAACGCTTGTTGAGGAGGGAGTTTGCTCCATTTGCAAATCTCTCCTCGGGGCTGTGGACATTTCACATGCCTATTTATACCTGAATCTATATTTTAATTCATTTCTGAGCGTATACATGTATGCACAGAGCACATACACATACCAAGACAGCACAAAAATTCTTCTTTGTGTTCTTGTGTAACAGATAAAATGTTATTCTTTAATTGACTTATTTCTGGTAGACCTCATTATCTGGGCGCTGCAGTCTGCACTTTGTAATCTGTCTTGTAGCGTTAAAGAGCCTTAGATTACCTTGATGTTTCACAATACAGCAAATGAGGCTCACTGGAATCCTGCCTCTGATAAGATTAAGTCTTTCTTTTTATAGAAAAAGTGTCGAAAACGGAACTTTCTAGTTTTACAATCTCCACATGAAACAGAAGTAATTAAAAGAAGAAGAGAAGAAGAGAAGAGAGCATTATCAGTCCATCACTGATATAGCAACAATATATTTTGCGAGGCATTTGTTCAAGACAACTCGAGCAAACTGAAACATTTATGGATTGCTGAGGCTAATCGACACAAAATGACGTAATCAATTGATGTTTAAAGGCTACAGTATAAACTGCTCGGGGGGTCGTCACTCATCTTTGACGGATGCAATAAACAGAAGTTACTCACCTTAGTACAATCATGTGAACATAATTGACAACATGTTAAACTCTCTGACAATGGCTTGTGACCCTAATAATAGCAATTATGGTGTTGGAGGATCTGTCATGTTTCTGCAGTTCAATCATCACAATCAGCTGATTATCAATCAAAAGTGTCAGGTGAATATTTCATTCTGTTCTGTTTGTGATGTTGCCTGGTCTTACCTTCTGCCCATCATCAACAGAATATTCCATTATACCAAAATTCAGTCACGAGTGAGGATCCAACTTCGTCCTGCAGTCTCTCCAGCATCTACGTCTGTCCTTTCTCCTCCTTTGTCATTTTAATGTAGCATAATAAACAAAGTTTTCCTCCGCGTCTTAATATTCATAACACATACTGTTGTTCATAGCAACCCAATCTTGTCTTGCTGATCTGCTTTCACTCAGTGTTCCAGGTGTGAATCAGTCTGTGTGAAATAGCTTGACTAACACCCAGCAGGCCTTCAGGATTAAGAGTCACTGTTGTACGCATGCTGCATCTAAACATGATCACAGATAACACAGATGTGACTGAATCGCCTCATTGTCATGGGGTGTGCCTACCTAAAAACACCACTTTCTTCTTCTTCTTCTTCTTCTTCTTCTTCTTCTTCTTCTTCTTCTTCTTCTTCTTCTTCTTCCTCTTCCCTCGTGGAGTCATTTCTCGAAATTATACACAAAGGTTACAAGGTAACGATCGACCCAACGTGAACGGATAAGTCGTATCATTTTCTATTTGGGGATTATCCATGTTCACTGAGTTTAGAAATCATCCAGCAGTTACTGCAGCGCGGTGGTGCGGAGGTGATGGTTACTTCACCCCGTGAGCCCTCTGCAGCCTCGCACAGGTAGGAGGGCGCTGCCCCCATCTCAGCAGTTAACCTCATTTTGAACTCCAGCAGACACAAAGTAAATAAAGCAGCAGCAGCAGCAGGAGGAGAAGGAACTTTTGTGGTAGCTATACTTCTTATCACCTTGACAGATGAATGACACCTAAACTTGTTATCCTATTGAACATCTATACTTTCATCATCTATCTTGTATCTCTCCCTTTATCCCTTTACCACTCCTGTCCTCAAATACCTTTTACATTTTTAGTTCTTGCACCTTATCTCAATTATTCTGTCTTTATTGAGATCGGACAAATTCTCTTTGTCTACTTTCTTTTGTAGCTGCTGTTCTTTTTCTTACTTTTCTCTCCCCATCCTCTATTTCTCTCCAGTATTTTCAGTCTTTTTTGTGCCACCCCCACGTGCGCACACACACACACACGCACACACAAACACACACACACACACATTCCCCTCAGAGAGCTTTACCCCCGCAAGGCTCAATGCCACAGAGGGAAAAACAAAGATGAGGAATGTTCCTTCTCTTCATACTCATCTGCCTCTCTCTCTCTTCATCCTTCTGAGTTCACGCCTCTCTGCATTTGCAACACAGTGTGTGCAACAGAGACTGATCTAAGAGTCGTAGGTGTCAAAAGGAGGTACAAGAAGGACGTGTGTTCAAGACAAGACGTGAAAGGGAGGCAGAAGAACAGAGTTGTCAATCAGACAATCAGAACTGAGTGAAGTTGTGCCCCAGAGGCACGTCAGTGGACTTCAGAGCTCAACTGGAGGACCATCAGTGTCTGTCATACCTCCTGTTATGCTGTCACTCCTGCTTCTTTACACCTACGTTCAGCCTGTCCAAGCTTTGTCAGTCGTGCTGTTTGGAAACACACCTTTAGGGGGCATTTGCAAACAGCACGACTGACAAAGCTTGAACATGACACATTAAAGGAAATTTCAAGTTTTTCTTCCATTCAAAAAAAGCCAGGAGTGGTACTGTAATATTATTTTTGGATGTACCCATGTGGAGCCAAGTACTTTCAAGTAAGTAAAGTCTGTGAATGCATCGATCATTAGAAAAAACTAGGGAAAATTCCAGCTGGACTGTTCCATTCAGTAAAAACCTTAAGTATATTTTATTAAAAGTGTTTTATCTTTGGCTTGGACATAAATAATGGAAAGGTTCAGGAAAAGTTTGATTAGTTTAGTCAGATTTATAAAGTTTAAAAGGTTGTTAGTTTACTCCCAAAGCATTGGAATCTGAATAATGGAGTCACAGGAACCTCTTGTGGAAGCAAAGAGAAATGCAATGTGAGGCAGAAGAAGAGCTTTGGGCGGCTTCACGTACCAGCATAGTTGAAGAATGGAAAGGACAGGACATCAACTTCCCCCCAGTGTCTTACACCGTTTTTGGGTCACATGTGGTTTATGCACTGAATTTATTTACCAATAGAGAAGCAATATTGTTCTGCTTAGTAAACAATGTTTTGAACCTTTCTGAGCTGTTCTGGAACCTGAGATATTGGTTAGGGAGAACCAGAAAACAGCAGGACCTTAATAGGGAAATGAGGTGGTGTCATTGGTGTCTTATTCTAACCTTAAAATAGTGCCACAACAGGTTGGTGTAACTACAGGCTGGTCCAAAGATACTGAATACAACTGGTTCCAGAGCCAGAACATTTTAGGAGGAAAAGAGGTTTGTGTGGACCAGGTACCAGGCAACTAATGGCCAAGTCTCCTAATGTGTACCTTAGAATACAGTTATTATTATGTATTGTATTCATGTAGGAGGATGAAAAAATGACAAATGTATTGATAAGAGCACAAGAGTCTTCATGAAGGAAATGATGAGTCTGAATTCTGATCTTAGGACACAAAAACTGTATCAAAGGAACAACAGTGATGCTCCCAACAGAGCAGCTGCAGACCAAATATAATGAAGAGCTGTAAAATAGAATATAACATAGCCCAGACAGGTGAGTTGAAGTGTTTCTCCATTGCCAGTGACAATTCGCCAGCAGTGTGATGCAAACTTTACTTTGATTACAATTGAAAATCATAGAGGACACTAACAGGATGCTTCTACTATCTGGCATTCAGGAGAATCAACATGAAATCAATCAGATCAGCCATTTTCACAGCAGTATTGTTGTACGTGTGTGTGTGTGTGTGTGTGTGTGTGTGTGTGGTACTAGATTTGTTTTCATTGAACTTTGCCAGTGTTTGGGTTGGAGTTGTAGAGTGCAAGAGCAGAATAGAGTTGTTGGTAAATGTCCTCATACAATGACTGACAAACAATACAATAGTACAAAGATATTGATTTATTTTACTTGTACAGGCCACGTCATACAACACTATTTGCTAAAAACAAAAAAAACAAAAAACATGTCACTTGGCATTAAGATATGTGTCAATAGGTCACCCTATAATATGATAAAAAAATATTTCCAAATGTGAAAGAAACTGAAAGCATTACACCAGCAGATGGAGACAGAGACCATTTATTTCACATAGCACATCCAGGAAGTGGACAATAATCCAAACATGTAGGTAATCCTGAATGTATAAGAGTTTATGATAGTATAAACACATCAACAAACACATATTTCAACGAAAGTTTAATTGTGTCTAAATCAGCCGTTCTAGTCAGTTGTAGTTGGAGCAGAGAGAGATGGGATACAGTATAATCTACAAAAAACACAATATACAGTATATCATTTCAATGATTTATGACATTTTATTAGGTTAGTAATGTCTGTGGATGAGGTCTTTGTATTAGTTTTAATATATATAACAAACAGCAGTGATACGTACTTGTATGATATCCTCTCTGCTATATACTGTGCCTTTCTCTCTACAGAGGGGGCGTGGTTTGGGGGTGGGGCACACTGTTGCGTTAATAATGTATAGATTTTCTACCCTCGCTTATGAATAAAGACTGACTGACTTTTTGCTGGTTTGGTGAGCGTGTACTTACAATTGGACCTCTGTAGATCGATAAATACAAACACGTGTCAGTAATTATTGACTGCTTGTACATGTGGTAATTGCTTCTTCTTCTTCTTTTTATTGAATTTAACCAGCAGTTGGGTTTGAAATAAAGAGTGCAAATGATAGCAAGTGCATAGAGTTGTAAAAAAAAAAAAAAAGGAAATCAGCACAATGGACAGTGACACACATAGGCCTGGGTACCTTGGACAACATTGAGACAGTTTTCCTGACTATGTACAGGATGACATATGACATTGTTCTCATCCCCAACTAACCTCCCACCATCCACATTGCCAAGCTGCCCCCCTGTTAAATCATCATCTAACCTGGCAACCTGGACTGATCCCCAAACTACCTGCCATGACCTGCGCTCTCTCTCTCTCTCTGTCTCTCTCTCTCTCTCTCTGTCTTGCATGCTATCTACTCCGTGACTGTTTGTGTGTACTGCCTTGCATGCCTTTTTTGTATCCTTGTATAATCCAATTGGAAGTTCCCATTGCACACCAAGCCGTTCATGGAGAGGGAATCTCTCTTGGAGTTTTTCCTCGTAGAGAGCTTTGGGCTAAGTCGGGAATGTTCCTCATGTTGTATAGCCCTTTGAGACATTGGATGTGATATTGGGCTATGCAAATACAATTGGCTTTACTTGAAATCAGTTCTTTATCATCTGTATTTGGTATGACCCAGTGGGAGTGTCCAAGCACCTATAAAAGAAGTGTTGTTGTAACTGTGATGCCTAGATGCGTGTCTTTCTCTCTTGTGAATGATTTAAATGTTTATTTAGTTAATGTTTATCAGTTTCTGCTGGCCATCCTTTACCTTCAATCATGAGGTAAAGGTACATTTCTTTCTACCCAACTATAAATGTTATTCTGTAGTTTCAGGTTACACATACAAAACTGACACAACACACAGGGTTATATTTATGCTTTTAATTCACATCGCTCTGATCGGATGCACTCATTCAAACATTGCACCTTACACAGTGTTGTTTGTTGCAGGGTGACTTAAAAGGATTTCATGGCATGATGAACGTCTGGAACATGTTGAAGCTAAGGTGTGGCTTCTTAGCCTGTCAGTGTCAGTGTGCATCCGCTGTGGAAGGTCACTCTGATTGTGTGAGTGTTATTGCACCCCCCCAACACACACACACACACACACATACACACACATACACACACACATACGCACACACACACACACACATACACACTTACACATTCACACACACAAACCCTCCTGATGGTTTAATGACTCTCTCTCTCTCTCTCTTTCTCTCCTCTCATGCCTTTTGAGCCTCTCATCCTGCCTCCTCCTTCCCTTCGTTGTGATCCTGTGTCTAATTTCAGGAATCATCCTGGCTGATCTGCCGGATTACACTCTCCTTCGATCTTTTTACTATTATTTCCCTCTCATTTCCACACGCTCTCACACCTCTCTCCATTTTTGGCCTCCCCATTTATTTGCCAAATTACACAGGTATGGAGACGGAGAGATGCTCCCAGTAAACATTCAGCATGTGTGATCGCAAGTACCATCTTAAATCGTATTCCTCATTTAATTCCTGTTCTTTTTTCCTGTTATTCTCTCCTCCTTCCTCCCACCCAGGAAGGAAGGAAGGAAGGATTGAGAAATGTGCAGGCTGGGTGTGATGCATATGGTTAATTTCTTGTTTGCATGCACGGCAGCCTTGTTCTTCCCAGCAGAGCATTTTCAGACCAATGACCCCAGACTGACTTTTTCATGTATTTTCCTAATGTATGCGTGCACAGAACAACAACGCAAATGATTGTATTGAATTGAATTTTAGATGCAAGAGATAACAGCTGATTTCTGGGATGTGGTATATTCTACCTACGTTTGCCTGTTAGTTCTGCTTTGTGTAATTAATCACTGTTATTCAATTATGTTTCAACCAGATGATAATGGATCTACTCTATTCTATTCTATTCTATTCTATTCTAAGGGCTGGGGGGAGTGTTCAGTTGATTCCCTTTCTCTCCCTCTCGCCTCCTCCCCATCACCCGCCAACCGTAAGATCAACCACCATCAGGCTAAAGCCACTGCCAGCCATGTCCTGCCTCTGAAAAAAAAAAACAGTTTTTAGCATTTTTAACGCACATACTCGGAGCAGATTTAATGCTCTTGGTCTGATTGTTTTTTTTTGTAATAAAAGATATAGAAGTCGGGATATTTTTTCCTGTATCACGAAGGAGACAAAATGGTTTACCGTGCGCAGGAGAGGAAGACTGGCGTTCAGCTGGTGAGCGCGGTGCTGCTGCTGCTCTCGCTCTCCGGTAAGACACCGACAACTGCCAAACCCATTCACGCTAGGAAACACCACCGATACACGGATCAACAGTTCAGTCGGGTGATAAAACCAGTAGCCACGCACATCTGTTGACCTACTGTGTGTGTGTGTGTGGATGTGTGTGTGTGTGTGTGTTTGTGAGAGGAAGAGAGACGTAGTCGGGGATGAGAGGGAGACTGTGTACAGATGTAACGGCAGAATCTTGTTTACAGCCTTTGCCATGTTTCATCAGGGCCTGGTGATGCCTTCACTGTTCCTCCAGAACAGAAGAGTCCTTGTTGGTTGTTTTGAGCAGACAAATGGGGATCTGATGTAATTCCGTGTCAGAATCTGTATGTTCCTCTGTTCTCTCTCTCCATTTAGCTTCTGGTGGCAGATGCATGAATGTATCACAGCCTAAAAAACAGGGTATTTAAAAACAAATATGGGCTCAGCCTCTATGCAGTGTGATAGAAATGCAGTAGCTCTCCATGACTCAGAGTGTTTCAAGGCCTTTTTGAGTGATGAGGTGCTAACTAAGCATGTGCTGCTGATACACAGATCAAAACACAGACACCAGATTAAGCAACAGCCACAAGCAACAGCCAACATGGTCCAATACTACACAACTCAGTATGGTGGCGAGGAATCAGACATAACAGTGTTTGTTTGTTTTGTTTTGCTTTGCTTTTGGGGCATGTATGGCTCAGTGATGTCATTTCATTTTATTTTCACCAGTTGAGCCCAAACAAGCTCTTCAATTTAGCGCTTCAATTTATATAATCTGTAAATAATCCCAGACAAAATGACCATTAACCTTACATTCATTTCCCTGTAGTAAGAATGTTTGATGCCTTTTGTGTTTTCACCTCTGCTGGCCAACATGTTGCACAGTAACGCTGTCTAGCTACATTCAACAGGATATAGTAGTGTTTATGATATATTCTATGTAGTGCCCATTATAAACTAACATACCAACAGCAGCTAGGCCTGTAGCTTTAACATGTCACTGTGCACTCATTCTAGGGCAGAACAGTCTTGTCACTTTCTAAAGTATCTGAACTCACCAGATAATTGAATTTAGAAATGAACGTAGATGTACCTGACATCTATCCACAGTTCACATGCAGCATGTGTTTAGGGCTGAAGTACAGTCTGCATAGTTCATATCTTGTGTCGTGTTTTTGTTTGTAGCACTATTTGTAGTACTCCTGTAACTCATATTCTGACAGGAACTTTATATCCTGCAGCAAAACACAACCAATATTTGCCAATCAGTGTTTAAATGTCCACACAGACACACACACACACAGAGCAGCGTCCCCTGCGACAGTTACCACAGTTAGCCACTAGAGGGAAGCAGCTTTATGCATAGAGAAGACACAAGGAAGCTTTACATACAAATATTGAGTTGGATTTCTTTTCTTTTCTTTTTCTAAAAAGCTAAATCAAGTACAATCTGTGACAGTACAGAAGCAGAAAATGAGCCCAGTGAAGTTACAATAAATGCTTATGTAACATGTAATGTGTGTGTGTGTGCTGCATACAAGGTAAACAAACTAGGCGTGTACAGCAGTGATCTTTGACACCCGGTCTAAGATCCTTGACAGGTGCATGCAGCGGTGCTGTGGCTTAGTTGGTTAAAGCGCCTGTCTAGTAAACAGGAGATCCTGAGTTCGAATCTCAGCAGTGCCTTTTGACTTCCAGTTGAGATAAATATGGTGCATTGAGGAATACGCTTAAAGTTGGAATTGTTTGTTTCCATACACAAACCCTATGTTTTGCTTACTTAACTATCATATTAAACTAAAAAAATGCATTTATATACTTGCCTGTGACAGCTGGGAATGACCAAGTTTAATAATTCCAAAACAAAACACACAAAGGTTAGCACACAAAGAATACAGTTGTAGATGAATTGGACTTTTCCTGACTAAATATAGGTTTGCTACATG